>NW_015113286.1:268140-268443 GCF_001443285.1 Poecilia latipinna | reverse complement strand
CGAGCAGCAGCGTTCTGGATCAGCTGCAGCTGTTTGATTGATTTATTAGTCAGACCTGTGAAGATGCTGTTGCAGACACAAGTCATGAGTTTCAAACGTTGGAACTTGCATTAAGTCAATAATTCCTTAATTTTGATGAAAAATTACTATCATCAGACAAAATTGATCAAGATTCATTAGAATCAACGCATCATTGACGCCGTGTGAAGCTTTGTTTCTGTCTTGAAATTACTATTAGGCTTGATGCCTATTAGGCTTGATGCCTATTTCAAGCATCAATATATTTGCACTAGAAACTAGACC
>NW_015113286.1:266588-267083 GCF_001443285.1 Poecilia latipinna | reverse complement strand
GCCAGGAGGTGGAGTGGGAATTCCGGACGGCGAGAGCGGTGTTAAGAGGGGACCCGCTGCCGCCAAGACCAGTCAATTCATTGTTCCCAGCGTCCAACTCAGCCCCGTCTTTCTCTGCGCCAGCTCCAGAGCCTCCTCCAGCCGCCACCTCCGTCTGTCCGTCTCCCGCCGCTGGAGAGCCCCCAGAGCTCCCCGAGCCTGCTGCCGGAGCGCAGCCTTCCCCCGAGCCAGAGCTCCCCGAGTCCGCTGCCGGAGTGCAGCCCCCCGAGGCTGAGCTCCCTGAGTCCGCTGCCGGAGTGCAGCCCCCCGAGCCTGAGCTCCCCGAGTCCGCTGCCGGAGTGCAGCCCCCCGAGCCTCCTGAGTCTGCTCCGTCCGAGCCTCCTGAGTCTGCTCCGTCCGAGCTTCCTGAGTCTGCTCCGTCCGAGCTTCCTGAGTCTGCTCCGTCCGAGCTTCCTGAGTCTGCTCCGTCCGAGCTTCCTGAGTCTGCTCCGTCCG
>NW_015113286.1:255268-261805 GCF_001443285.1 Poecilia latipinna | reverse complement strand
ATAACCTGGGTTCTCTGCGTCATCTCCTCACCACTTCAACCCCACTTTATGACAGTTGCTCTGGTTTTTATCAACATTTTACAAAAAGCACATGGTTTTGGTTTACTTTTGAGAACAATGCTTTATCTTAAGAAACCTTAAGCTTTTTTGTCTCATTACCTCCTGATAATGATGCTGTGTTTATGGTTCAATTTTCTAATTATCTTGCGATTACAAAAGTTTCTTTTTTTCTTCTTGAGGCAATGTGATAAATTATTTCAACCTAGAGAAGTTTGCTTTTCTCATTATCACCAAAAATCACTTAAAAATCCCTATAAAAAGACGCATACTCAGTTATTGGAGGTCAAAATGTATTTTCTTTCAGGGTTGTTGTTTTCTGAAGATAATTGCTGCCTTGTTCCAAATGTGACACAAACATCCAAATATAGTTATTATATTGTTTAATCTCTTAATTTTTTCCCCTTGTTTGTTTTAGGTTAAATCCTCAGAAGCTCCTGAACGTCTTCATACACGGCCGACAGAAAACACAGAGTGTGGAACCGCACACACAGAATATCCTGAGGGTGAGTGAGCAGCTCATAAGATTTAAAATATAAAATATGCATTTTCACAGAGTATTAACCAGAATTTAATTTTGTGGGAAAGTTTCATGCTCGTTTTTTTTTTTTAAATTATATTTTCTCTTCAGTTTTCACCTGTTGCTCACGCCACAAATTTAAGTTCTGGGGGTCAAACAATGACATTTTAAAAAAGCTTGTGGTGATCGCTCTAACGTTCTCACTGTCAAAGACATTTCTTTATGGGGTTTTTTCCACTTCTACCTTACTAAGAATGTCATAGAAAACATAAACTAAAGTTGCTCAGGAGAATATTTAACCTATGATCATCTTTTTGCCAAAAGTGACTTTTTGTAGAAAACCACCACCTGTTTTTTTTCTTTTTTCTTTTTCTGCCAAAATGTCATTTAAAGAAATCACTTTTGGCAAAAAAAAACAAAACAAAAACAAAACAAACAAACTAAAACAACTTATTTTGGGAAGGAGATGATATTGAACGTTGCTGCCGTATTATTTGGAGCTTAAATCAAACTAAATATCTCTACAATATTTCACTCTTGTTTGATCAGTCTCACTCTGATTAGCTTAGCTCACAGGATCTCCCTGAAACAAGATCACAGCACACAAACACGGAGGCGCTGCTGCACTCACACTCTAACGTCATGAACGTACGAGCGAAGGGAGAGACTGAATATGTGCTTTTGCCGGGCTCAAAAGAAACCTGCCTGCGTCGAGGATTCGCTGGCACCATCTGTTCCCGGGCGCACAAACAGAGACACTAAATCAGGCAGACACACAGTAGGTACAACATGGTCACATCACCCGTCACACACGAACTCGGATTTGTTAATTATGTCCCTCCAGCGGACGCCTGGTTTCCCCTCTCCCTCCTGTCATGTTCACCTCTCTGTCCTCCTCTCTCCCTCTGCGTCTGAGGGTGTCTATTTAAAGAGACACACACACACATACGTTCTCCCCTGCTTTCTCTCTTCCTTCCCTTCTTTGCCCTTTTTTACTGTTAAGCTGTCTCTCACTCTGAAAAATTTACAGCTTCCAGCCAACTGTGATGGCTTCACTGAAATTAGCTCAGTCCTCTGCGTGAGCGTGTTCGGGCCGCGGCGCGGGGAGCGCGGCGCGCTGATAACTGATGAGGTGGAGTTCACCGTGCTTTCTCTGGGCTCACTCGGTTCCGCTTTTATTGATGAGCTCATTTGACACAAAAGCAGTTGCTCGTTTTTAGGGCTAATATTTGAGCGTGCCCCCACTGACATAAATCACTTGTCGCCAAACGTCCGACGATTGAAGCAGCGGCGCGGTGTGGTCTGCTAATCTATTTGGTCCCCTGAGTTAAAATTATTTGTCATTTTCACTCCATGTCTCGTGACTGCTAATTCAAAATGTAGTTAATCCATTATTGGTTAAAAAAAAAAGTAGAAACACCAGTCATTTTAGTAAAGTAGCCCTGAACCAAGATTTTTTTTTTTTTTTTTTTTTAAACTTCCTGTTTAAAATAATTTCCTTCTCAATGACCTACTCAATTTCCTTCATCCAGTCACATTTGTCTGCTATGTATGTAGCAATATCTCATGATGCTACAATAAGAAAACGGGATTGTTTTCTATGTTACAGTGAAGTCTGTCTTCCCTTGCTAGTAGTTTGTTTGTTCAAGACATTTATTTTGAAGTACTAAAAGGAAGTGGTTCTCGCATTAGCATGTTGCGTCGACAGATTAGCATAATAAGCAGTTGTTGCCAACCTTCCCATGCATCGTAAAACAGGAATGGTTTTTAAACATTATTTTTTAACATTGACAGAAACCGTTGGATGCTAGTTGCTAGTCCAAAGTTGACATTTCTTCTGTTTCTTCCAGTTGACGCTAATAAAAACTATTCAAGCCGGAAATGGAACAGAGACTCAGTTTGAGAGTCGTCAAATCGCAGCTCGTTTTGTGTTTTTGTGAGTACAACAAACGCAGCGGGTCAAACATGGACTGCAGTCTTTTACATTAGCTCCAGATTCTTCAGAACAAGGCTCTGCCTCCCGACTGGTGGCCGGATTTTCTACTTCAGAGTCGAAGGGGAAACGTTCTCCCCAGTTTACTCTGCTGGAGAAGGTAACTTTAAACATTTAAAGGGACAATTTTACAAAAATCCCCTCAGAAGGTATTCTTGCAATGCCGTTCTTTTCTTCTTTCCTTTCTTTGAACCCATGCAATTATGTCTCTGGGGATGAGTGAATGGAGTGTAACGGATGGAGGGATTGGACGAGCGAGCCAGATGCAGAGACACTACCCGGAGGCGGGCAGGCAGGCGGGCGGGCCGGCTGGAAGAAAAACAAAGCTCTTTAAGTCTGCTGAGGCGCAGAGCATAAACTAATCCAAGGACAAATGGAACCGGCTCAGCCAGAGAGGATGTTCAAAGCAAGAATCCAGACAAAGACTAAGAAACCAGAAACTGCTTGCAATCTTGGTCAAAAGTTCTGGCAGCGACACAAATATTGAAAACTTTACACATTTAGATTTTTTGTTTGTTTGTTTTTGTGGCAAGACAAATGTGTTTTCTCAGTGTGTGTGCATGCGTTTGTGTGAGTGTGTGCAAATGATCTGACACCAGGAATCAAAACCAGGGCAAAGTAGCTTCTTCACATTGTGGACCTTCTCTACCAACTGCACCAAAATGTGATATTAAAACAAAGATATGTTGTGACATTCTTGCAAATGTATCACTTTTTTAAACATCAGGGAATATCCAAGGTTTTCTTTTTATAATTTCTGAAATTAATTTGAGCATTTTTGAAAGGAATTTGAACATTTCTGCATTTTTAGGTGGAAATTTACTATTTTCCGACATTCTTGAAAATCAACGACTTTACATCGGAAAACTTCCAGGGTTTTCACGTAAATTTCTAAAATGAATCTAAACAAACTGGAAAATTTTTTAACGGAAAAATTTTTTTTCGTGACCAATGTTTTTCTTTTTTAATCTACGTCGACCCTGTGTGCCATCTTATTGTTTCACACTGAACATTTTTGCAACTTCTTAAAAACCTGGGATCAAGTAATAACGACCTTATTTAATGTTTTGATTCTTAGCCTGCAGTTTATTTATCGTGTCATTGGAACGGTTAGCTTTGACTTCTTGACTTCGTACATTGAATTGATCGTAAACATCGGCCAGATTAGACGTGGGACATTTCTCAGCTTGTCCTTGATTTTTCTCTTTCCTCTCCGCTCTCCCTCTCATGCTGATGTGTGATGAGACGCGGTGTCCTTTGTGCATCTGGCTGTGATAGCAATAGCTCTGTTATTGATTCTAAACACACACACACACACGCATTATATATATATATATATATATATATATATATATATATATATATATATATATATATATATATATATATATATATATATTGTCTCCCAGGGCACGTCTCTCTACTTAATTAGTCTCTTGCCTTCAGGTGTAGATGAGTTTTTCTCCCTGCAGCCTCTTCGTTCTTTTTTATTCCAACACAGAGGTCAGACCACCACGTGTGTTTACATCCCCACTTGTTCGGTCACATTTTCGGCCAATAACATTTACACGGCGCAACGTCGGCGCGCCTCCGACGTCTTTGATTCGAAAGAGCCCCAAATCAATTTGTTTTGTCAGAGCGGTGGAGATACAGGTTTAATTACCTCTTCACCGCGGCTCCAGGGATCAGACGTATTTAGCTGTGTAAATCTCCCAGATAAAATAAATGTGAGGCAGCGAGTGACGCCCAGGGACAAACGCACAGCTTTAAACTCGGCTGTTGCCTCCGTGTTGTTACTCCGACCCGAAGCTGCTGATTTACTTAAGATTGAGCAGCTTTACGTGTTTCTACACCAGCCAGGAGTGAAGCAGTGACATAATTTGGGTAATATAATATGTTTAACCTGTTAACTCTGGTGTTATGAATATGATACAACAGGTGCTCAGGTCATACTTTAGTTTTTGGAAAGGATTTCTCCTGTGTTTCTTTTTACTATTTGAATCTGTTGATGTCAGCATGTCATGTAATCATATTTATATATAAAAAAAAACTTGTATTAAAATCATTTTTTATATATTCTCCAACTGAAACTGGTAAGTTAAAGAAGATTAAAGTCTCACGATGCAAAAGAAAACAGTTTTTAAATCACATGAACATCCCAGTTGTTTCATGATTATTGTGAATTACTGCTAATAATGAGCATTTTTAGTATCGATTGTTGGGAGCACTTAGTTGGTAATCCACAACTTCCCATTTCATTAGGGCATAAACATAAATTACACAGATTCCTACATTTCTTAAGATAAATTTCTTTCTATTTAATATTTCGACAGGAAAGAGAATAAAAAACCTCTAAATCACCCAACCTGGTTGCATTTTAAGCAATTTATAAAAACTCAGTTGTGCAAAAATAACCTTCCAAAAACGCACACACAAAAAAAAATGCTTCAAACATATATCTCTGGTTCTATCTCTATGTTTGTAAAAAAAAAAAAAAAAAAAAAAAAAAAAAAAAAACAGGCCTTAATTGCAACAGAAATATCTCAGATTGCTGTTGCCACTGTAGGAGTCGGTGCTCACACCTGTCATGGCTACCAGCGTTCGTTCGCCTGCTTCCAGTAGCTACCGCTGCGCCCGAGCGCCAATTAAGACCACAGGAGTGGGATTCATACCACAGGTCATCAGGGAGCTGATTTATGACCAACTAAACCACATAATGACAGATATAACAGCAGTCAGGAAGGGCGACCAAACAGTCTGTTGAGAGCTCTTCATTGTGCTAACACATCTACCAAGCTAAACGGTTGCCTTAATCACCGCCTTAACGAGGCAGGTTATAATGTCTGCATTGAGTTTTTATAAAGTTATTATCTGCCTTATTTTCCTTACCATTAGTAGAGTATAATCTGTATTTGTTAAACCTGTGAAAAAGGCCATTCAGTCTGTCAGGTGAGCTGCTAGCCGTCCACTAGTCTCAGGATTCCCACATGTTTCTACAAAATCACTTCAAAAAGGTGAACTTAACCCTTTCAGTCCAAGTTGGAAAATTTCATGCATCAAAACAGGAGGGAGGAAAGTGGATGTGTTTCATGCTGCATCATAAAACGTAAGTAAGAAAAAAAATAAAGGTCTGTCAAAACATCAGCATGGGCATCAGCATGGGCGCACCAATTTCAGTTTTTTGACCGGTCGGCCATTACCGATCCCCAAAAAGTCAGACCTGCCAATTTCGATTTTGGCTGATACCATTTTTTTTGTATTTTATTAAACATAGCGAGAATGTCCACCCCACTGTTGAGTTGGTAACAGTGGGGAGTCTATTGGTGGGCCGGTCTATGTCAGTCAATCCGATAACATTCATCGCATCTATCGTCTTGAAAATACAGTAGCTTGAAGGCACAGATTAGACGAAGCATTAAATAAATGGAGCTTTAGCCAAAATAATCTCTTTTTTTGGCAGGTTGCTGAAAATAGAGAGTAGTGGAGCATGTATGCCTTGTGTTGACCAACTTATTTCCCCATTCCCAGTGAAAAGTCCCTCTTCTGCCCAAATATGGGCAGCAGCTTTTGGGTTTAGGTGAAAACGATCCAATCTCGGAGCGCTAATGTGACATTTAGCTGAAACGTTCGACTGATGCAGAGCGTCTGGATGTAATGATAGCTGCTAATTAGATTCATTGCGGTTGTCTCGGACGTGAGTGACAGGATGTTGGAGCAGAAGTTGCCGGTGACGGTGAGCTCTTCTTCACACCTTCCCTTCGACGTTTAGCAAACATCAATTATTGGAAGTCTAAATAACACACACATCTATATACCCGCAAAAATAACAGCTCTGTCCAGGCTGTCCATCAAGCATTCTGCTGCTTCACAATAACATGCTAATAAGGCCCCCAAAAAAACTCTTAACAAGCTTTGCAATTAAAATGATTGAAGATTATTCTCCTCCTCTTCAGTCCTGCTCCTTCCT
>NW_015113286.1:236858-252101 GCF_001443285.1 Poecilia latipinna | reverse complement strand
CCCCCCAGGGGGCCGTCCAGCCGGTTTGTCAGTCCTGCTCAGTTTAAGTGGTTTCTATAATGCAGGCACCCACATGGAGAAGCTGCTAGCAAGGACTGGATCGCTCTTTGACAGAAGAAGAGTGTGCTCCCTTTGTTTAATCTCCAATAATGTTCCTGTTTAAGAGTGGAGGGGCTGTGTCAGAATGCTGGAGAAAACTCCCAGGAGGACTACCCACACCCACACACACACACACACACACACACACACCACGCACGTAGCTCTACACACTGTCCTCCTACTCTCTCCACTCGCTCTTCCTCAGAGTCTTTTTTTTCTTTTCGCGTGTGTGTGATAATGCAAATGGACGGGGTTCATCAGGCTGAGTGGGAGAAGCAGAAGACGGGAGGAGAAGAAGCAGTGATGATCGTGTTCAAGTGGGATGAATGGCGGTTCTGTCTCCTTACTGTTAGCATAAATTATCGAAAGCGTCTTCCCCGTCGATTGGCGAATCGATGCGAACAATGATTCACCTGCTCAGCATCTGACGGTAAACACAGCAGAGTCCCGACAGCGTCTCTCCTTTGGAAGCTTTGTTGCCAACTCTGAAATTAAAATGACAAACAGTTTCAATATCTGGGAGACAATAATCTATAGGATTAGGTCCACTGAAAAAAGAACAATCTGGATTCTGACTTGCGTGTCAAAATTCTGACTTTTTCCTAGAATCAGGATTTTAAAGTTTAAATTTTCACTTTAATCTCAGAGTTCAAACTTTTTTAAAGAAGTCATAATTCGGAGATTTTAGATGTTGGACTTGAATAATTATCCCATTATTAATAAATTACTTGGAAACAGTCTCAAAGTGACAATATTATCGCTTATTGCAATAACTTCTGGGACAATTTATTGTCTCGAAAAATTTATCGTCACAGTCCTATGCATTGTGGTTATTTGCCTAAAAAAGCAGAGTCCTCGCGTTGGACAGCGTTGCTGCTCGAATGATGCAACGTACGTTTGAGGCCGCATCTATTTGTTTGACATGGCCATTTGTGGCTTCTCTTGGAAAGCAAACACACACACTCCTGAAGCCTCAGACTTACATTCACACACACACAAGAGAATCAGCTGCAGGGCAGAGTCATCACAGCAGGAATGAACAATCTATTTCTTAGACACCCTTTCGCTTTATTACCTCAAGTGTGACAAAGGGAAAGAGGAATTGTGCTAGAATCGTTCTTTTTTCTTTGTTGCTTAAATGAAGGGAACCGGCGAAGTTGTCAGCGAGAGACTTCCAACACACTCTCTGCTCGTTACGTGCCTCGCTAAGAACGTTGTCAACACAGCCGCGGCAGCGTAAAAGAGACCGGCATTCATCACTGTTTTACAGTTCCCACAACAAAGAGCTGGAAAAAGAGGAGAAGAAAAAAGAAAAGCAAAGTTTCCGTGAATCCAAGGTCAGCGCTAACTTCTTGAAGCAGATAAACATCTCTTGAACTGACATCGCCGTATAGGGTCGTAAATTCAGCTGCAGTCGTTTTGAAAAGGTACCAGTGCAACTCTCCTTTCCTCAAGTCTAGGCATATACAGGTTGATTTATTTTTCATTCACTGAAATGTAATTATTCCATTTTTAGACACAGAATATTTTTTTTATAGATCTTTACATTATTCAGCATGTTGTCATCCCTAGACGTAGCCAACAAATTGAATTAAAAAGGTTTTTTTTTTTTCTTTTTAAAGCAGGCTGAGAACCACTTTGAGTAATATTTAAGCAGTAATCCTTTAACTTTGGGGATTTTGGAATTAAACACGCTGTCTGACTCACTGGCATATAATTTTTGTTAGCCTGCAGGGAACCATAGCATCCCCATTTCTAAAGAAATTGTCTCTATCAACAAAACGATTTGAAACATGCATTAACCTCCTCGTCCCCAAAGCCCCACGTACCGGAGCTGACTGTGTTTGTTATAAAACTGCTGCCTGCTGCACTTCTCAAACAGTGAGGACCGTCTGTGATGAAAAAGCAAGTCGCAGTTAAGTTTCCCTGTTTTGTTGCGAGAGGGAAAAAAAAAAAAACAGAAGCAGGGAATTCTTTAGAAAAGTCTCCAGTATCCATTCCTTTTCAGGCTCTTTACACTCAAATTCACTCTTTGAAAAGGTATTCATTTACATTTTGATGGAGTTTTTCCAAATCTCACCCAGTCAGGATAATGGTTGGGGAAGTGTCTGCACTTTCCGAAATCTCTCAAGTGTCTCTTGTTTGTGTCGCCTCGGGTTGTTTATTTATGAAGTACAGTTTGGAAGCTGCGGAGATGAAGACGTTTTCCTGGAAACTAAGTCTCGGTGATCATCAACGTTATTTCCATTTACACCGCCATTTTTTCAAGATGGTGGAATCGTGACTGACGTATTTTAAATGCTACATCTCCAGTCCCTCCGGTGATTTTGCTCTTGTTTCTAATTTCCTTTTGTTTTTTTTTTTTTAGATATATACTATATTCCCAAGAATATAAACAAGTCTGCCTTCTTACATGTGTGCACATAAATTTCATCCCCTTTCTAATCAACAGGATCAAATATGTCGCTCCATTCTTCGCAGCCATCGTAAGACTTTCAACTCTTTTTGGAAGGGTTCCTAAAAGGGTCAGGATTTTTTGTGCTGTTCTAGTTTTAATGATGGCAGTGGAGGAAGTGAACAAAAACGTTCAGTTTGTGTTGGCCACGCTTCCAAATATGGGATTGACGTTAGCAGCCGCCACGTTCAGTTTGACGCTTCTTCTTGGTGGAGGATGGTTGTTTATAATGCAAATAGTTTCCGGTAAGCTTCATAGCATCGAACGGACACGTTACATACGTCATGGACAAACATTAGCGATTGGGATTGGGTCAAATTTAAAACTTCACCAGCGTCCAGGCGTCCAGCTGATCGTTTCTCGATAGCTCAGAGCCCAGACCGTCTGTACGAAGTGAAGCGTAGCAAGTGGCTAGTTTCCACCAGGCTAATTTTAACCACTTGGTGAAATAAGGTAATGGCAGGTAATGGCAGGTAATGGCGATATTAAAAGACCATTGTTCTAGCATGAATATTTGTTTTATGCTAGATTTAACAAGATGCTCACTTTCCAAAACAGTTCCAGTTTTGTCACGTCAGCCTGAAGGATAATTTTCCACAAAATATTTTGGTCAGCAGTTGTTTTTGCCATCAAACTGTCCTATTGGTGCCATTTTTTCTCTCTTTTTAACTCTTTTTAACTCTTTTGAAAAAATTGCTGAATCATGACCACTGGCTTTAACTGAAGCTAGAGGGACGTACATATAAAGCCTAGCTAGGTGCTCTGGTGTTGTACTTTTGGAGTAATTTTGGTAGCCTTGCTGTTTCTGAAAAAGGTGCCACGTTTCTTCATTAATGAAAAGATATTCTGACCGTGGCTCACCTTAACCTTTTCCAGAAAGACGGATGACAATGACGTTCCTCTACTGTTTTTGAATTACTTTAAATCAGGGCGTGATCTAGAGGATTTCTTAATTTTGCACTTCAGGCAGCAATCAAGCCAGAAACTTAAACTGAGCTGTCAAAGAAAAACTGATTGTCCACAATTAACTTATGATTTAACAAAAGAGCAATAAGTTTTTCACTTGGGGGCTAAGCCGGTTTAATTGCTTTTTTCTCATTATAAATTAAACACTTTTTTTGGGAAGTAGCTCCTGTTAAGACGCTTTGCGGACCAGGCAGCAGCTTTATGGCAGTCGTGCCTGTCTCCTTTTTAAGGGATTGCCTGCAATCAACAACATGAAAAGAATTAATATAGTTTATAAAGTAAAAACACCAGGCCTTTATTATATTTAGTTTTTTTAATGCCACATCATGAGATATTAGCAGTAAATTCATTCTCATATTAGTAGTTTGATATTATTTAGAAGTTTCTCTAAAGGAACTTAAGTCTTATTTTTTAATCTCTAAAAATAAAGCAGCCAAACTGCCAAAATAAAATCCAGTGAACCGGGTAAAATGCCCCTCTGAGCTTAAATTCATAATAATAATAATAATAAAGAAAAGTGTAACTCGTGTCATTCCAGCTGTGATGTCTTTCTCGAGAAGGCTGAGTGTGCTTAAACTGCAAACCCATCCATGTGTGCAGGTCAGAGCTGGAGACAATCAAACCTTCGCTGACATACAATAGAGAAAACATCCAGCGTCCCGCTGGAAATTAGGCTGTAAGATGGTTGGTGTCTGCGTGTCGCTCAGACAAATGGAGGGGTCTCCCTCTGGCAGTATTTTCTTCTTATTTTCCGCACAGGATGCGCTGGGATCTTCTCTCACCACCTCTGCAGCGGGGCGATAATGATCTGCTGGGCCCCCATCTCTTTTGCTGACATGTGAAATGTTAGGCTTCCCTCTGCCTTTGACTCCTTCATCGCTTTCACACATTGTGAACAGGGTTTTTTTTTTCTATCTTAGAAAAAGATATGTCCAAGCACAGTTTTTCAGCACAACAGATAGATGATTTTCTCATTTCTACCATTATAACAAAAGAGAAGGGCTTTGCACTATGTGGTGCAACAATGAGAAGGTCAGCAGAGGTTGTTGGTCATTTCTTCCTTTTCATCCTGTTTTATTTTTATACTTTGGTACCTGAAAAGGTACCAACAGAAGTATTGTATGAGACATTTTGTACACATCATGTACATGTTCCTTAAGTTTCCTACTGTATGCCTAATCATATCGTTTTCATACATATTTGTTATAACCAGGTGTTATACTGGACTTATCTTTATGGTGAATGCGTCTCGTGTGTGGCTCAAATTAACTATAAAACTACAAATTAAATGGGGATCCGCATGGAGCTTACAGAAGCTACAGGTTTGATGCTGTTGTCCCCTCTTTGATAAAACAAATTCAGATTTTTATTTTTTTAAGAAACTTTTGTTTTGTTTTGTTTTCCTGCATGGATTGATTCCTGCATTAAATTTCCAAAACAGAATGACACGAATAATGTGTTTTTTCTCATCAGTAAATGTTGATAAGTAAGTACTTGTTGCATTTATATCATTTTCCACCAACTTTCAACATCCCTTACAAGAAAATCAATCAATCCTCTTTCATAATTGTTTAATGATTTTTTGTTTTGTTTTGTTTTAAAACCTAAAATCAGAAATATAACGGTGGAAATTTTAACAAAAAATGATGTAACATTTGGGTTTTAAACTAGTTTTACTTAGCTTGACTGAGGGGAGAGCGGGGGAGGGGGGGGAGACACGTCTCTTTGGTTTGTAAAGGTTGAAGACTGATGGCTTAGTGAGAGAAGGAAAACACACACACCAAATGTTAAAAACATTGTTGGTTCTACTTTTTTTTTTTTTTGCCATATTATTAAAATGTGCAGGTTGCAGACCCTTGCTTTAAGCCCTTATTATTAGTGTCCAGCTTCTGCTGAATAAAGGCCACCAGTGTGATAAAAACCTTAAAGAAAGAAGCACTATAAATGAAGTTACAGAATGAGAGCCAATTTTATGGTGTAAAAACTCCATTCAGTACATTTTTTACAGATGCTTTTTCTATTTTTTTTTTTTTTTACGTTTTGTAACGACTACAGACACCAAGGTCACTTTGTTTTTCTATCCACCTCCTTACTTCCCACCTCCTCTACTATGTTGCGTGCTCTCATTTAACATAATTGTGATTCGGATGACTCAAATTCACAACATTTGAGCCACTGGGCGTCACACACATGACACAAGAATAGAAAAAGGGGACGACGGTTTGGGATTTAAGCACAATACACGAATCAAACACAAAGAACAATACAGATATGCTCTTAATTCATGTCAAGGCAGTGAAGAATGCGACAAAGCAACAGCTTCTGTACTCTAGGCTTGTCTTTATCTAGTCTTTAGAAATTGATCTCTGCTAAGGATTTTGAATAAAATTTAAAGAAATGTAGACTAAAATCCAATCAGTCCTCACTATTTTTATGAATAAAACTAGCTTAGATAGCTAGTTAAGTAGCTATCTTGCTAGATGGATAGGTAGTTAGCTAGACAGACAGAGACAGACAGGTAGCTGGGTAGATGTTTGGCAATTTAGCTAGCTTGCTATATACATGGGTAGATAGATCGATGGCTAGCTGGGCAGAAGGCTGGCCAGCTAGCTATCTTGCCACATACATAGTTTTGTCAGTGATAATATAATATTTTTATCTTTTTTACTATATTTACTAGTTGTGACTGTAGTCGAGACGAGGGCTGCCCCTTTAACATCATCATGCTTTAATTAACAATCTGGGATCTTTGACAAAATGAAAACATAACAGAATTGCTAGAAGTGATGTCTGATTGCTACAGTGTATTTCTTCTCCTTTTACATTAATGACAGCTCACATACTTCACACATCAGGGTTCCTTGGAAGCTCAATTTAAGCTTTTCATTTACCAGGTTTTTCATGAATAGCATATCTCTTTTTAAATATATTCATCTGTGTGATATCTGGGGGGTCTGCTCAGCAACTTAATGCAGTCATGATGTCATAGCGTCCCTTACGAAACAAAGTAACCAGCTCACTGATTATTTTTGCTTTGTTTTGTCTATGATGAGCTGTTATCTTCTGGCTAAATTAACAATCAATTAAAAGAAAGGAGTTTTTTAATGAGGTATTTGTGATTGTAATAAATAGCTGAGGATGCTATTACAATGCTCTGAAGCATTTAACCTGGGAAAGGCGGGGATGATACCTGCGTGGAGCTCACTTCGGAGATGAATTGCTGTCACTACTTTCAGGCTCCTTTAAATGGAACAATTCTGGTGTCGGCTGGAAAGAATCACTTTGATTTTGGATTCACCACACTCCCCTTTACCTCCCACTTCCTACTTTGCTGGAAATGTTTTGCCAATCCACTTGAACTCGTTCTGTTAGAGGAGAAGGAGAAATGGCTCTAAAATTCAGAATAAGCAAGGAGCTTTTGGATGGACGAAGGGTGGATGAGTGAGAGAAAGAGAGAGAGAATGGTGTTTTAAGGCTGCAGAGAGGAGGAGCCTCATCAGTGCAGATGAATGAGCAGGAAAAATGCAAAGTTAATGAATGTTTTTACTTCTTAGCTGCTCCTGGGTGAGTCATCTGTTCGGTATGATCATTTCACAGGCGTCCTCTCCCTTCAACCCCCCTCCGCTTCTTCTTTTGCAAGGCAAGGGTCACCTCCGGCTTTTATCTCCAGCAACTACAGGATATGAAATAACATGCCAGGATAAATGACACAACTGATACATTTGATGAAATCAAAGGACAAAGATTAGCTGAATGTGCTTCTGAATGTTTTTTGTGTTCATTGGATATAAATGTAACTTTGGCAGCAATTCCAACTCCGTATGTCTCATCTTCTTTCTTCTGCCCTTCACCTCGTCCCAGGGTATTGTCCGCCAAATTAGGAACTCCAGAGATGTCTCTTCTGAGCCATTCTTTCTCGTTGGTTTCTAGTGTAGACCATCTTCTTGACGTCTTCCTCGTCTTCAGATGTTTTCTTGGACGGCCTCCTTTTCATCTGCCGCGAGTTTCCACTTGAGAGCCCGTCTGGTGATGTTGATTTGTTGTTTGCGTGGAGTGTGCCCTACCTTGCGCCATCTTTTCTTCCTGATTTCTGCCTCTAGTGAGAGTTGGCAGGTCGTTTCCTGTTGGTTGATGTTACCGATGATGTCTGGCCATAGAATGTGGGGAATCCTTCTGAGGCTGCTCTTCAGGAATGTCTGGATTTTTTTCTCCTCAAGTCTTTGCTTGTCTTGTAGGTTTCAGCTAGAGGACAGCCAGATCTCGGTGATCACCGCCAGCTCTCTGGATGTCCAGTTATTCTTGAGCTGAATAAAGGGAACTCTTTGCCTTTCCTTAACTTGACATCTGCATTTATTCCACCCTCCTGGTCGATGATGTTGCCCAGACAGATGAAAGACTGCACTTCCTCCAGAGGACTTGCAATCAGAGTGATTGGGTTGAAGCAATTGGAGTTTATTTTAAGGATTTTGGTTTTCTCCTTGTGGATGATGAGTCCAACCTGTGCTGATGATAAGGCTGCCAGAGCGCTGGTCTTTTTCTGGATCTGCTGTTGGTTTTGAGAGATGTTACCAAGGTCCAATGAATCCCATTCTTGCGTTTTCTGGATTAAGTCTTCCTGATCCATTCAATGACTATGTCTAGTGAGAATTTGTACTCTAGGCAGTGCAACCAAGTTTGTTTATGTAGCGGCATTCGTGAACAGCATAATTCAAGGTCCTCGACAGAAAAAGCGAAACGGGGCTAAAAAAAAAAACACATTAAAGAAATTGATACATTAAAAACTTGATGGAACGTTTTTTACGTTTTATCTGTAAAAAATACATATACAATCTTTATGAAAATGCTGCATAAAATTGAGGTTTCATTCCTCTGTCAAAATCAGAAATGATCTACTTATATTTACATTTATTTTACAAAACCGTTTTCAGTGATTTGTCATATAAGTCGGTATGTCTGAACCTCATCCATTATTTCAATAGTTCTTTTACTCTGACCACAGTGACATTTCAGCTGCTTGAGCCGGTTTTCATTTACGGTGTAATGAAATAAGCTGAAATGCATACAGCAGCACTTGCCTACAGGATACAAATAGGAGTAGATTTATAGCAGTACATTTGTACTGCACTGAAGTAGTTTTATTGCTACAGTGTGGAGCTTGCATTTCTTTAATGAACTGCCTAATGAATAGCAACAACCCTGCAGTGGGTTTGTTACCACTGTCGAAGAAAAAGAAAGTAGGCTAAGATACTTCAAGAGGTCCTTATGGATCAATTTATCAAAAAGACTCGAGGCTGTAAAGCCGCTTTTTCACTTGACCTGTTAGTTTAAGAGCATGAAGTAATCAGATCAGTGACTGGAGGAAGCATAAAACCAGTAGAAAAGTTTGTAGGCACTAAGGCAAAGAAATGTTTTTTTAATTGAAATAGAAGTTTAATGTCTAGCAGCGACTTAGATTTTTATGATTTGTAATAAAAATCTAAAAGTGAGGCATGTGTTCGAACTGAGTCCCCATTTGCCATCGTTTGCACCAAATACAGAGTTATGTTTATACCAAGTTTGCACCTAAAATATAAAATACCTCAAACTCAGTCAGGTTGTGTGGAGAGTTTCTGTGAATATTAACTTTCAAGTTTTGTCACCCAGTCTTAATTTAACGTAGGTATGTGCTTGGACTAGGTCACTTCAACACTTGAATGTCTTTGTTTGAAACCACACCGTGGTATCCAAACCGCCAACAAATTCAACTTAATGTGGCCAGAATATGAATTTTAATAATCACATAAACTATCATGTTTTACTTGAATATGGCCATAAATATGTCAGTTTCCATTTACGTCATAGTGTAATAGTCTGAGATATTGGGATAAAACATGGCTAGAATCTCTCAGAAGATGATACAAACATGAAAACTTTCACAAATGTTCTTCAAAGAGTACCTAACAATTTTCGGTGTAAAGCCACAGAAAATCATAACTATCTCAGCAACATTTGCTAATGAAACATTTTGAGATTTACTATTTACATTCATATTTTGCATAGTACCAAAAATTTGTATTACCCTGACCATTATTTTAAAAGTGGGAAAGTGACTTCTCTGTTCTTCACTGCTGTGTTTGTTCACTTCCTGTTCACCTCCTGGGGGCTAAGGTCCCCTTTGTCCTTAACACCTAGTGACACCCCTGTCCTAAACCTCATCTTCTCAAGTCAAAGTCCACGGTAAAAATGCTGCAACCGGTGTATGAGCACTACTTGTTAATGCCTAAAGCATGCTAGAATACCCAATAGGCAGGCATTTTGTAAAACTTTTTTTTTCTGCTGATGAAGACAAGAGAAGGGAGCAAAGCATGGATTTTAAATGAGGCAGTTAGGGAGTAGCTGTCCTCTGTGGGAGAGAATAGCTTCCTCTTATTATCCAGTCGGATGCTGTGGTTTGATTGATTTAAACGTAAAGACGTTGTTGGGGCTAAGTGTCCGCAGCTGCAGGGCTGTTTCACGTTAGGTACATTTCCTTCCCTTGGTTTTTCCTATGAGAAATCTCTGTGCCGATGTTTTCTCCATATGTACTCCAGTTTTTCCCTTCTTCAAACATGCATGCTAGAGTAAGTAATTATTCTTAATTAAAAATAGAGATCAGGATGAGCAAATTAATAGCTCGTTGTATTCTGGTTGGTTTTAGGTGCACCGGTGTTAAATAGTTTTAGGAGAATACCCTGCATAGATTTCCTTGAAGACATAATTTAATTTTAAAAGCATTAAAGTAAGCTTTTAAAACCTGTAATTGGATCATTTTTTATGAACCACCAAAAAAGAAAAATAGGATTAAAAAAACTCTTGCTGATACTACAGATATTTTCCCCGCTCTTTATTCTTCAGTCGCCTCTTCCATTAATCTTGTTCCAATTATCTCTTGCACAACTTTTAGTACATGAAAAATAACTGAAGTGTAGACAACTTTTATTTATAGACAACTTCCTCTAAAGTTCAATTTTCGTGCAACTCTTTCTGATCAGGTTGGCAATGTGTAGAGTTCCCTTTAACTCTTCAAATGTCCATCTGCTTTTCTGGATGCAAACAAAACAGGCTGAACTTTTTCTTTTTTATATATTGCAAACGCACACCAAATCACAGAGGACTTAATCTGACTGAAAAGAAGAGATGCCAATATCTGGGCTGACTCTTCTGCTAGTTCTCACATTAACTCTAACATTTGTGTTTCTTCAGGCCCACGCGAATACATTAGACTAATACCATTAATGAGCAAAATACCAAATCCCTGCAGCATGTTTAATTTCATGCTGCATTACTCCCTACCTCTGCACATATCTATTTGCTGGGTCTTTATATGGAAGGGAGTTTGCGGTGGAGGTAAATAAAAAACAAGCAAAGATCTCTGCAGACCAGTCCTTAATCTACTGTTACAATTGTTAAACGCCAGAATTCATAACGGTTGACCTGGGTTAGTTGTCATGAATGGCCGTTGGAATATGGTCAGACCCGAATCAGACGTCCTGATGCTGAAAATTAGCAGCAATGTTAAAGTTATCGAAAATGTGGTCAGTAGCATGTGGAACAACATGGACACTTACTCCATTCAGTATGCTAAATGTAGCTAATACATCAAAAATGAGCTCATTTTAGCTGGAAGGCTTCACTTCATTTTAGTTAAATTATCAACATTAAACACAGAAAACAAAAACAATACTAATTTACAAACCCATAATTTACCCAAAATAAAAGGAATAGGCTGAAGCCAAAGCTTATTTGCCTGCCCTATTTCTCCATAGAAACATGAGCATGATTGCTATCACTACTCGTGGCTAGCATGTTGTCACTACCAGTAGGATCTGGAGTATCACTAGCATGTGGAATAACATGGACTTACTCCATTCAGTATATTAAACACAGCATATATATCAAAAATTAGTTAAAATTTTTATTTTAGCTGAAAGGCTAACATTACCATAATTGCTATCAATAGTGTGTAGTGTGACTAGCATGTTGGCACTATCAGTAGGGTGTGGGTCATCGCTAGCAAGCTAGCAATAGCCCACAGACTAATGGTTGCCATATAAGCTAACATTAGCATTTTAGCCAACTTTTACATAAAAGATGAGCTTTACATAATACATGGAGTATGTCACTGCTAGTCAACATTGCTGGTGATATCCCACATTCTACTGGCAGTGCAGAATAATAGGTGCCTTCATGCATTGCATGGGAGGCCTAAACTCAATAAGGAATGAAGACTGACTTAAGATTATGTAAACTAACCTAAAATGACCTCCAAGATAAAGCTAACACTTTCTTTTTGGAGTGTCTGTCCTGAAATTCTGTCCATTAAATAGAAATAGACTGCACTCAGAGATCAGACTGTAGGTTACTCACTTGTTGGCACAGTGGGTTGTGGAAGAGATTACGGAGGCTTATGTGTGCCAGGGTCTACATCCTCCTAAGCACTTTAGGACACAGTCAGCCAAAGGTATGTCTACCTCACAGGACTTGTGAGGTGTTGGTACTGGCATTAGTGTGGCATCCCTACATACTTTTACAGGGTTCTGTTGAAGGGATATCACTGTATCTTGTCAGGCGCATTCCTTCTTTTGTGTGAGGTCTTAGCTTTGGCCCAGAGAGACATAATTAGTAATTCAAAGCATGCAGCCCTCAAGTGGACTATCTCTCCCGCAGGGAGACACCAAGCGAGGCTGGAAAGGGAAGATTTGGTTACCAGGGTAAAGTATTACACTTGCTCCACTTGCCTTTGATAAATGGAAATAATATGAGAATCCAAGGCGTGTGGGGTTTTCTGAAAGCGTGCCTGGACAGTCCCTGGCAGACTTGGTGGTAAGGGAGAATTCAGGATCGATTACTTTTAAAAGTTGCTTTCCAAATAGAGCTTCTGAGCAAAGTTTGGAAAGTGAAGCCTTCAATTCACCTGGAAGGAAACCAGAATTCACAATGAAGCCTTTTGATGGCTGTCTGAAGCAGCTGCTTGAGATGGAAAGTGTCAAGGACAATTTACTCAGATGTGAGGCCTGCCGTTTCTGTTAGATGTCTGTAAACTTCAGAGCAGACCTGGATGAATATTTTATAATAAAAAGATTACAGCCTCTGTTTCCCATCTAAATTCCTTACCGTCAAAGTTTGTCTACCTGAAAAGTAGACCGAATGAATTCTGCATTGGGCACGTTTGTGAGAAGATAATTTCGTTTACGGCATTGACGGGAAACTCTTTGCCTTTATTCACCTGTAACGGCAAGTGGAAGTTGTAAAGTCGTCGAAATATGTCAGAAGAGATGAGGCGTACCAAAGTTATCTTGCTTTCCCCTCAATAAGTAATCTGTATCTGTCATGTTTTTGTTGCGACAAAAGACTGAAGCGGCAACAGGACATAAGCAGAGGGATGCAAGAA
Organism: Poecilia latipinna; assembly: GCF_001443285.1. NCBI lineage: Eukaryota > Metazoa > Chordata > Actinopteri > Cyprinodontiformes > Poeciliidae > Poecilia > Poecilia latipinna. The sequence goes on along the minus strand of NW_015113286.1, from coordinate 239,172 downwards.
AGTTAATATTAAAAAACCCTGAAATAACCATCACCCTTAAGAAAACCAGCAATGACACAGACTGAAGATCACAGAAAACCAGACAGCAAACAAAGAGAAACACAGACTTAAATATAACAGGAACCAACTGAAAACAGGAGAGTGCAATTAACAAAAGGATCAACAGGTGTGGATCATGACAATTACATCAAAGGTTCTAAAGGTTTATAGTTCCAGGCCATATGCAGGTTCACACCAGCCCTGTTTAATCTGCTTTAATCCAACTCTGATAGAGCCCCGCCCCCAAAAAAGCTAACCCTGGTGTGCCTAAAACCTCGGTCGTGTTTCAGTTGAAGTGAACTCTGGTGCAGTTCAAATGCACATGGGAAAGCCAAGAGGATCAGAGATCACTCCAAAAGCAGGAAACAGACTACACCGCAGTCTGTAGTCAGTCTAATCAAATGTGTGAGAGTGGCGCTAGCAGGAGAAAAGGCTTGTGGTCTTTTGCCAAAAACAACAGAAAAATCCTGACTGCTCAAATCTGATGCTGCTCCATTTTTGTTTACATTTCCTTAAGAAGGAAGATTCACTCATTTTTTCTTCAGAGGTTTTTGTGTTGTTTTCATCAGGTTCTCGGTGCAGCACTACTAAAGGAGAGGAAGATAACAGGTTTTTCAAACAGTTTTTTTTTTGTTGTTGTTGCAACTGTGGTCCCCATTTGAACCGAGTATACCGGACTATCAGGTGTGAAAATATACACTAAGAAGTAATTTTCTGGTGCTGTGGCGTGCAACGGCACCAGTGTGTTGAAACAAAAGTCAACAATAAGAGACTACAAAATGACAAGAAAAACAAAATAACAAGAAAATATTAAGCAAATAACCTTGAAACTTTTCTCTTACTAAGACAAATTACAGCAATACCATAACATTTTTTAGAAATCAGATATTCTGTTAGTCTACTACTTTTGGCTGTATGACTCATCGATTATGCCTATCCTTTAAATAAACTACAATTTAAAAAGTAAGCATCGCTAAATATGTAGTCGCTTGAAATAGTTTTGATGTGCTTTTGAACTTTTTTTGCAATGTCCCACCAATGTCCCATTGGTGGGACATTTTCTATAAAATACATTGAACACAAGAGTAAAAATCTGATGTTTACTTCGTGGCACTTGGTTGCCAGAAACGTGTTCATCTCTTAGCAACAGATTGTTATTGTTAAAAAAAACTTAAGATTTCTTCTGCTCTCTTGAAATACTACTTATACCTAACAAGAATTGTTTTGAATTATATAGGAAAGTTAAATTTATTTATTTATTTATTGTCATTGGTGGGAAATATATTAGAAAACAGACATTAAACACAAAAGTAAAAATCTGATGTTTACTTCGTGGCACTTGGTTGCCAGAAACGTGCTAATCTCTTAGCAACAGATTGTTTTTTTAAAAAAAAACTTAAGATTTCTTCTACACTCTTGAAATACTACTTATACCTAACAAAAATTGTTTTGAATTATATAGGAAAGTGAAATTTATTTATTTATTGTCATTGGTGGGAAATATATTAGAAAACAGACATTAAACACAAGAGTAAAAATCTGATGTTTACTTCGTGTTACTCGGTTATCAGAAACGTGCTAATCTCTTAGCAACAGATTGTTATTGTTAAAAAAAACTTAATATTTGTTCTGCTCTCTTGAAATACTACTTATACCTAACAAGAATTGTTTTGAATTCTATAGGAAAGTGAAATTTATTTATTTATTTATTGTCATTGGTGGCAAATATATTAGAAAACAGACATTAAACACAAAAGTAAAAATCTGATGTTTACTTTGTGGCACTTGGTTGCCAGAATCGTGCTAATCTCTTAGCAACAGATTGTTATTGTTAAACCAGAAACGTGCTAATCTCTTAGCAACGGATTGTTATTGTTAAAACGACACAAGACTTATTCTGTTCTTTTGAAATACTACTTATACCTAACAAGAATTGTTTTGAATTATATAGGAAAGTGAAATTTATTTATTTATTTATTGTCATTGGTGGCAAATATATTAGAAAACAGACATTAAACACAAAAGTAAAAATCAGATGTTTACTTCGTCGCACTCGGTTACCAGAAACGTGCTAATCTCTTAGCAACAGATTGTTATTGTTAAACCAGAAACGTGCTAATCTCTTAGCAACGGATTGTTATTGTTAAAACGACACAAGACTTATTCTGCTCTTTTGAAAAACTACTTATACCTAACAAGAATTGTTTTGAATTATATAGGAAAATGCAAATTATTATTATTTTTTTTTTTTGTCATTGGTGGGACATTTTCTATA
>NW_015113286.1:231658-232641 GCF_001443285.1 Poecilia latipinna | reverse complement strand
AAAAAAATTGTTTTTAATTAAAAAGGAAAATGAATTTTTTTTTTTTTTTTTTTTGTCATTGGTGGGACATTTACTATGAAATACATTAAACACAAAAGTAAAAATCAGATGTTTACTTCGTGGCACTTGGTTACCAGAAATGTGCTAATCTCTTAGCAACAGATTGTTATTGTTAAACCAGAAACGTGCTAATCTCTTAGCAACGGATTGTTATTGTTAAAACGACACAAGACTTATTCTGCTCTTTTGAAAAACTAGTTATACATAACAAGAATTGTTTTGAATTATATAGGAAAGTGAAATTTATTTATTTATTGTCATTTGTGGGAAATATATTAGAAAACAGACATTAAACACAAAAGTAAAAATCTGATGTTTACTTTGTGGCACTTGGTTGCCAGAATTGTGCTAATCTCTTAGCAACAGATTGTTATTGTTAAAAAAAAACTTAAGATTTCTTCTGCTCTCTTGAAATACTACTTATACCTAACAAGAATTGTTTTGAATTATATAGGAAAATGCAAATTATTATTATTTTTTTTTTTTGTCATTGGTGGGACATTTTCTATAAAATACATTAAACACAAAAGAAAAAATCTGATTTTTACTTCGTGGCATTCCGTTGCCAGAAACGTGTTCATCTCTTAGCAACAGATTGTTATTGTTAAAAAGACACAAGACTTATTCTGCTCTTTTGAAATAATGCTAATACCTAACAAGAATTGTTTTGAATTATATAGGAAAGTGCAAATGATTTTATTTTTTTTTGTCATTGGTGGGACATTTTCTATAAAATACATTAAACACAAAAGCAAAAATCTGATGTTTACTTCGTGGCACTCGGTTGCCAGAAACGTGTTCATCTCTTAGCAACAGATTGTTATTGTTAAAAAAAACTTAAGATTTCTTCTGCTCTCTTGAAATACTACTTATACCTAACAAGAATTGTTTTGAATTATATAGGAAAGTGCAAATGATTTTAT
>NW_015113286.1:193490-228273 GCF_001443285.1 Poecilia latipinna | reverse complement strand
ATGCTAAAACCTAACAAAAATTTTTTTGAATTATATAGGAAAGTGAATTTTTTTTTTTTTTTTTTTTTGTCATTGGTGGGACATTTACTATGAAATACATTAAACACAAAAGTAAAAATCAGATGTTTACTTCGTGGCACTCGGTTACCAGAAACGTGCTAATCTCTTAGCAACGGATTGTTATTGTTAAAACGACACAAGACTTATTCTGCTCTTTTGAAAAACTAGTTATACATAACAAGAATTGTTTTGAATTATATAGGAAAGTGCAAATGATTTTATTTTTTTTTGTCATTGGTGGGACATTTTCTATAAAATGCATTAAACACAAAAGTAAAAATCAGATGTTTACTTCGTGGCACTTGGTTACCAGAAACGTGCTAATCTCTTAGCAACAGATTGTTATTGTTAAAAAAAACTTAAGATTTCTTCTGCTCTCTTGAAATACTACTTATACCTAACAAGAATTGTTTTGAATTATATAGGAAAGTGAAATTTATTTATTTATTTATTGTCATTGGTGGGACATTTTCTATAAAATACATTGAACACAGCTGTGAAAATCTGTTTACTTCCTGGCAGCTCGTTACCAGAAAACGCTAATAATGAGAATGAAAGATTCTGTACTTATCATTGACCTTGCCAATTCATGACTAAGCTGTGTTTTGAATATCTGCGATTCTGCTTTGTGAATTTCATGATGCATTACAGCTCTCATTAAAGTCAAATTCCATCACTCAAGTGAAATGTTTTTTTCTTCTAAATTTCTTTTGTTTCTAAGGCAACCATACAAAGTATTTACAACTTAGAATATTTGTATAAGAAAATAACTAATATTTTATTAGTTACACATATACGTGATCTTTTTTCTCCACTAAAATCTGGTGCTAGTGTGCTACAAACACTATTAAAAAGTGAAGGTAAAGCATGAAATTATTTTCCCACCTCAGCGATGCAATTAAAGACATGGTACTACAACGTTGGGCAAAAATAATTAATACCCTGTTAAGTTTGTCTTTGATTTTGTAGGATTGCGGTCTGTGTACTGGCTAGACCACTAAAGTGACCCTGATGTGTTTTTTCCTGTTGTGTTTTTTGGGTCATAAAACATTTCTTTTCCTCAAAACTCGACTGTTCAGTTGATGGCAAAAGAGCTTTGATTTATTTTTTACTGTGTCCTGAGCTTACTCTGACTCACTTTGATGGTAATGGGGAAAAAACAGAACGTGTGTAACAGGTGACTCGTCTAGATAATCTATAGTATTGTTATCAATGTTTGTGTCAAGTGTAAGGTCATTTTTTCAGTCTGTCATAAAAAATATATTTAAATGGCTGACTGTATAACTCATCAGAGTTTTTTTCTGTCTTGTTCCCTTGACACTTGAGTCACATGATTCCACATGAAGCAGACGCACAAAGCCTGAAAAATGAGCGATGTGACGTTTACGAACGATTGTGATGGGGCTCAAGTCTGTGTTAACAAGAACTGTTATTTGTGGGGCTCGGGGTTAGCAACTTTGCTTGCTTACAATGCTCTGCACACATGTTGGAGCCTATTAAGAATTAGATAAATTTATTTTTTGCTAAATTATTAATTACCACAGATTTAAAGCCATGTGAATGGTAGATCTATTGTTGTATATTTATTTATTTGTTTTGCTTAGACCCTCCTCCTCGTCAGACAGCCTCCTGCAGTTTTGTTTTGTTTTTGAGTGAGTCGAAAACCTCCTTCTGAGGAACTACTCTGGCATTTTTGTTTTCTGGAACTTTTGTGATGCAAGAGTGGCCATCACTCTTGCATGGCTTTATTAAAAGATATATTTAAATTATTGGCAAATAAATGAAATAGTAGAAAGGCATGTACATATGAGCACACAGAGCGAATTCTCATTGCTCACCCTTTATTTTTGTCGCGTGTCATGGCAGCTCTGTGAGCGACCTGCTTGTTTCGACGTCACTAAAACGTTATTACCACACACGATACTTGTAGAAAAGAAAACTAAATGGGTATTTGACATTTGTATTTTGAAATTTTACAGTTTATTAAAATAGATATGCATATTTTTATGCATATTTTTATGTAAGAACACATTGCGGTTATTTACTTAATAGACATGGCTGAACTTTTCTTGTGGACTTCACCCACAAAGACAATTAAAAATACGTGTATAATGGATAAAATTGTGTGTTTTTAGAAAAATGTACATTTTCCATCACTATCAAGAATCTTTAGATCTTAAAGTCATATCTTCTCAATATGAATGCATCATATAGAGTACCTGAATTCATGTAAACTTACCAGCATTGCAATCCTTTTTGTCATTTTTGGCATACCCAAGTACCAAACTTTACCGGAACAACTTTTCATCCAACATTTAACTTTCATCCAACATTTAATGATGATTTTTTTTTTTTTGAGAAAAGGAAGGCCTTTCTCTGTGCAAATGTTTTTTCAGCAGCACTGACGACAAGTTGAGATCGCTAACCCGATCTAATCAGTTCATTTGGTTTGAAACTTCCAGATAGTCGGAAGCAGATGGTTCACCCGCTCGATTGCCAAGGATTTTTCGTCAGTGGCTGACTTTTCCTAAGCGCGTCCCAGCTGTTTCTGTGGAAACGGCCATATGGGAAATAAATTAACAAGCCTTTTCTAAAAAATGTTTTCTTTTGCATTAACAAGCCTGGCGACGGTAAATATCCTACACACTAGAACAACTCCGTCAAAGTCCCCGTTCGTTCGGTCAGCCCGCGGCCCGAAGCGACCCGTGTAAGGCGAAGAAGAGAAATATTGTGGTTTCTTGATGGATCTTCTGCCCACTTCCACTGTCTGCACATGTCATCTTGTTCACTGGCAGCATACACTATTTAAAGAGGAAGAAAGTAAAGGGCAAGGGTTCAACGATGAAATGTGGTGAGGTATAAATATCCGGAGCAAGAGAGCGAGAGAGCAAGATGTGTCACAACTCCCCAAGTGTTCGCAGACCAGTTCTTCTTCTTCACACAAAATTTCCTGCGAGGCCTGGGGAGAGAGATGGAGAGAGAGAGGGGAGAGATGGATTGAAAGGGGAAGACAGCGGAGAGATGGAGGAGTGTGTCGGTGCCCACTCAAGGGCAAAGTGCACCTTGACAGCCTTTCTTGAAGAGTCATGTCATTTCTTCTGTGTCTCTCTACTTCTGCCTGTTTTTACGTTCCTCTGGGTCATAATGTTTTTACTCCTGTCAGATTTTTCTCCCCCCTCATCCTGCCCTTAGTTTTTAGTTATTTATTTATCTATCCGGAGGCTTCGTTGCGAATCAATCGTGTAACTACATCCGATCAAGCTACACCACTTGATTCAAGAGTTGGTGTTTTAAACGACAAGCATTTAAAGTGTTTTTGTTCTGTACTCATTAGGGTTTTTTTTTTTACAAATTTGTGTTTCGAGTTGCTTTAATTTGGTAATCTGGTTGCTGATGTGCACCGAGTTAACGTTTGGCCTTGTATTTCCTGTTTTTCTGCTGCTCAGTCTCATTGGGTTTCATCTGTTTGTGTGATCCTCGTGTTCGCCTTGACGATCAGGGTTTTGTCATTTTTCCGCTCAGCTCCCCGTGTCAATGATTCCCTAAAGCTTCTTTCAGCGTCCATTAATCAATCTCACCTGTTCCCACTCCAGCAATCACCTGGTTTCCACGGCGATTTGTCAGTCTTTTCTGCTTTTAATTCCTGGTTCTTTCATCGTGTCGATCTGGTTTTGTCCCCTCGGCACCTCTAATCTCTGAAAACAACTTTGTTATTCTTTACATTTTTCTCTAAAATCCATCTCTCAGCAATGAAAACAATTAAATATCCATTGAAGCTCAAATGTTTTGTGCTTTATTAGCAGTAATGTTAAACTCGCGCCTTCTTGATTATTTTTGTTCAAGCAGGAAGTTTGTTTCTGATGGGAAACAAACTTTTCGTCTATCGTCATTACCGAAAACAAAAATTGAAACTAGGTTTTGCTGGAGCAGCAGCAGTTTTTGTATCACATTTAGAATTGCAATTGTCAAACTCATAATGCAGTTATTATTAATACAATTAGTTTTATTTTATTCTACAACTAAAATGTGATGTGCAAAGGCCTGAATACATGATCACACTGTAAAATACAACTTTCTTTATAATGAGCCAAATGAAGGAAACAAAACTTCTAATATTTTTCATTATCTAGCTTCCTCTGCAGATTTTCTGCAACCGATTCCACTGATTTGGTGAGTTAGCGTGTATCCTTCAATTCAAGTATTTAAAGAAAATGTATTTCAAACATAATAGCAGTGTAAAGTAACAGACATAAACAGCGAATGCAAGGGATTTATAATCTTAGCATGTTCGAAAAGAAGTAAAAAACTTACAAACTTCTACCCCATAAACTCCATAATATATTTTCAGATGGACCCTCATCATTAGATATAAAAAAAAAGAAAATCTTGACATAATCAAAAGTTACACAAATTAATAGGAAGGATTTTACACAGTATAGATATATAGTGACATATCTGAGTCTGAATAAATAAGAGGATAGTGCGAATATATGCCACTATGTATAAACACCATTTATCCTGAGTCCCTTTAGTCATAAATGTATACATTATTTACTGCAGAAATTTATGTCCCCTTAAAAATATATTTTTTAAAAAGAACTAAATTGTTATTGATATTCCAAGATTTTTGCTAAATGACACGTTGTTAACCAAATTCTCCTCGCTTTGGTCCACAAAAAGTAAGATTAGTAGAAGCTATTACAGGCTGAGAGGATAGTTATGTTTTGCGGTGCCACACAGATATAAAATCACCTTTCTTAATTTAGGTCCGTCGTCAACAACAGTGTTGTGTCAAACACTCTACTTACATAAACTATAAGAGATGAAGAAGCCAGACATGTCTGGGTCAAATCTGTCTCACCGTCAACGATCAGATGCTAACACAGAAGCTCAGTGACGACTGAATCAGCATTGTGTTGAAGAACATGAGGAGTAACTGCTACACACACACGCACACACACACACAAAGTTATAATCCATCTTAATACCTGCGTGTGTGTCAATAGCGTTGTCATGGAGAAAACATCGTCACACAACGATGATGTTTTTACTGTTTAACCTTGAGGCTGCTTGCTTTCTAATTTTCTTATTCAATACCAAAATGTAGCCCCCTTTAAATTTCAACAAGGTTCCCAATTTTTCGCTGCATCTATTTGCATACATATGAAATGTGTGCACGAAAGTGATATGCAACCCTCCCCCCACCCCTCATTTGTATTCTACACGAAAGCTGAAAACTATGTAAAAGCGTAATAAATCATTGACTCTAAACTCTCACAGAATTCCATGAGCTCATAAAAGCAAAAACCCCCTCTGGTTTTTTTTTTCTTTCTCTTTTTTACCAGACAGGTATCTGTGGCAGAATTAGCATAAAAACGATGTTAACCTTGCAACTTGTTTGCGAGCATACAGGTTTTCTCACTAATAGCACTGGCAGATGATACAAGCGAAGCTGCACATTAACAGTGGTTTTATTTTTAGGCCCAAGAAAAGGTTTTTGTGAGGCGTAGGTGTGGGGAGGAGGGGGGGATTGTTGGACAAATTGTTTGAACCCCAAGCTCCCATGTGTGCAACCAAACTACAAAGATCGGGTTTTTAACACATCCTAAAATGATTTCAATCAGTCCTCAAGTGTACAGAAACACACAACAGACGTACACATATCAAGAGGAGCCAGGCGGCTATGTGACAATCTTTTAATATAATCCAGCGTTTCATGAGCAAGAATACTTGAAAAGGGATGGATGTGGATCCCTGTAAATTAGACATGGCAGACAGTGGAACAGTATCTATGGCATGGTAATCGGCTATTTATGCTTAACGTTAAAAAGGAAGACACACGCAGACATCTGTCTGTTTGCCATGTCCATTTTGTCTGAGTTTTAGTATGTCATCAAGGAAGCTTGCCATGGTAATTGTGCTGACAGCATAGCGCAGTGTAAATCACCATCAGATTCACAAGGCAGTGCACTGCTCTCTTATTCAGTGCTATTGCAGACCCCAACTAGAACATTTCTGAAGAAATTTAAAAGAGTATTGCCAAAGTGTGTATCGAACCAGAATCAGGGGTTCTGATGCTGAAAATTAGCAACAATGTTAAGGTTAGCTAAAATGTTAGTATGTGGATATGTTGACCAACATTGACTTATCTCACTTAGTATCCAAACGTTGCATAAACTAAAATGAGCTGGCATGCTAATGTTAGCTTAAATGCTGTCTGTAGGATGTGCGGTATCACTACCGCATTGAATGATACTGACTTAATCCATTCAGTATGGAAACAATATTGTGTAAGCTAAAATTAGCTCAGCTGCTAAGGTTAGCTTAAATGCAGTCAGTAGCATTTGGGGTATCACCATTATGTTGATAATAAATAACTTTCCACATGTTTTTTGTTAATATGTAAAGAATAAAAAATGTCAAAACGGATTTTTACTTAACATAATTTTATTATCTTTTGCATTAAAAAAAAAAAAGAAGTAGTATACATGTATAAAATTCTGGCTGTCAGATAAACACATTTTCCCCAAACTCATCCACTGTGAAATTAAATTCAGTGTGGTTTGCTTTCAAACGGAAATGCTAATTTTTTCCATTTGGCTCTTGCGAGCCTCATCCTTATATGATTAGAAAGTTTCAAATTCCTGCAAGGTTTAATCAACAGCCTATGTTTATTTAATTGAGTTAGAGGCTGTTCTGCCAGTGGATTACAACATGCCTCACAGTTAAATCAACTGATCACAAATGTACAACAAAGTCTCTGTAAAACACTCAGACCATGGGCTGACAGCGGTTTCAGTGCCAGAGGCTGGAACTAAATTGACAATTTGTAAGAAATATTCAGATTTATCAGATCAGAAGAAAATAATATAGTTTATTTTCTACTTTTTTTAAACTTGCCAAATAACCAGAGGATCACAAAATCCACACAAAGCAGGGAAAGTAATTTGGCCTGTGATTAGATGAGCTGACAGAACAGCCAATGACACACTACTGGCGGCGTAATGCAGGCATTAAAAACCCATCTGGGACATCTGTCCAGTCGGTCTGATTATTGTTCCCTGGTGTATTAACAGCCCGTCTTGAGCGCTCACTCACATACACGGAGTCAGAACCCACGCCACAACTGGACCCCATCTGGTGTCCACAAAACCCTCCACATATTTTTATTTTCCTAAACGGAAAACCACGGTATGAACTAGCATAGCGTTGACCCATTGCCGTCAAGGTTTTTTTTTTTTTTTTTTTTAGTGGGGATGGCTTTTTATGAACAAGTGTTTATCGTAAATTTGGAAATTCATTGTGAGTCCTTGTACTGTCTTAAAATGCGGAGTCCTAATGGATTCTGGTTGAAAAAATCCAAATGCAGGGAAAAGGCACGGCGAGGTAGTAAAAAAATGATAAAGTAACTTCAAGGGCAAACGGAGCTTAAAGGGGTAGTGTTATGTAAAATGTAGTTTTTTTTTGAGCTTCACATCATGTTACATTGTTAGTCTCTTCTGACATGCATGCTTGAGACATACTTTAATCTCCCATGGCAACCATCCAGCTGTGCAAAACCACGGACGAGCGCCGACTTCGAGGACAAACTCCTCTTCTGAGCTTCCGTTTCACAGAGCAGCCACTCCCCGAGACGCCTCACTCAGCTCCTTCAGACTAGCCACCAGCAGTTAGCAAACATCTGACAGATCTGTGCATCTGCTCATGTTTTCATTTACAGTCAAGGAAAAACGTCTCGTTTTCCATATTTTTTTTACTTGTTTTGAGAAGGGTGTTTTTTTCTCAATGTGGGCTTGGCGCCTTAATTCCAGTGAAAGGAACTAGTAATACTTTGGCAAGCGAAGGCCTTTAGGACTTTTATATGCTCCAAAGTTTCTGGCCCTCCTCTTTCCCAACAAGATTATCTGTGGACAAACGTGGTGTGTAGGAACTTGACTGACCTGCTGACAGAAAACTTTCATGACACTGTAGCGTGAAATACCAGTCAATATCAGAGTTTGACCTCACAAATGCCTTTCTAGAACAATACTCTTACAATTCCTATAACTACATTTCTAAACAATGATTTAGAATACTGACACAGTTTTGCACACTTTCGTAATGGAAACGCAGCTGCTTTTGCAATGCCCATTATCTGCTATATTTGTGGATCTGATGTAATAAATAACTCAGTGTTTCCTCCTTAACGTCTTAACAACTGGCAGAAAAGGGAATCGCAGCTGAGTGTTAACTTTGTAGCTGTTGAAGTAATCACCAAGTGGACACACACAGACTAGACGGCATATTCTACCTTCAATCTCACATTTGTTCTCAGTTTCTTCCCTTTTTTCCCCCTTTTTCTATTTTCACATACGTGTTGTGGTGTGAATTCAACTCACCAGAGAGACTCTTTCATTTTACACAGTGACACTTTGACGTCTGGGCTCCCTTGGCAGCTCTGGTTCTTTATTCCAATGAAATCCTGAACATTTTGAGGATTACAGAGATGGTTTGATTCACTCTGATTTAATCTCCCTCCAGGTTGAACCTTAAACGGTGAAAACGACTGCGGGGAGCAAATTGTTTCTAGCTGAAATGGAGACACTGAGGCAATTTATTCCATTTAATCAGGTTTGTGGTGGCGGGAACATTTCTGAAATATGGATGAGGGTGCACCCCGAGGACCGCTGCGTTTCTTTAGGTAACAGAAAAAGAATGAAAATGAATTATAATGCCTGATTTTAAGAGTATCACTAATCTCTGACTTTAAAGGAACCTAACTATGGTTTTTTAAATTTCTATATTTTGTGTGGCCGTATTTTGAGTTAATGAACTAGTTAGTAAATGATCGGCATTGTAGCGGATTCCCAATTGACTTCACAATCAAATAATCAGCAAAAAAATGTTCTCAAGGACTAGCTAATATGATTGATCTTTTTGTTTTTCCTGTAGTGTCTTTGCCACTTTTTGAAACGATGGCACCCTGGGTGGTGAGCCACTTTGCCCAGACTAAAACCTTCATGTTTAAAAGAAAGCTCCTCATCCTTTTTCCACTTGTACGTTTGACCATCCTGTCACATCAGGTTTGCGCCACCTGTACATCAGTGGCTTTCAGGCTCCGTGCAGCTCCACTAACACCGATAACATCAATTACAGCTGCTCTGCTCCCCAGAGAACGGCAGCATCATAAGCTGAATGTCACAGCTGTCCCCCAGCTGTACCTTTTTCCACCAGGTGGGATTTTGCTCACATACTTTTTTTTTTTTCCCTTCAAAGATGATACCTGGAAGGATTTCTTCGCTTCTCTCAATGGGTATCTTATTTCTGAGCTGCCATATTACCCTTTACTCATTACCTCAGCGTTATCGCAGTGTGTTAGGCTACGCGACACCGATGCCTGGGAACTGCTTTGATCGGAGAAAAGTTTATTGTTCAGACGGAACCGCAGAGACGCACTTTTCAGATAAAACTGCAAAATCACAAAATCTTACTATGTTATTTTGGTCTAGTTTCCAGTGTAAATGAGCTTAATGTGACCGAATAAGGCAAAACTGACTTACAAGTAACTTTTCAGCAAGAAATAGGAGCTTGTTTTAAGCCAGTAGTTCTTAAATATAATTTTCAAAAAAAGTCCTAGTTCCATGATTAGTTGGAGATTATTTTTATGTTTTGCTACGTGACAAAATCTAGCACTACTTTAAAAGGAAAAAGAAATTAATATTCAGTCATTTTTTACTAAAACAAGTTCCTGTTTCTTGTTGACTATTTTATTGTTAGTTTTGTCTCATTTGAGGTGTACTAAGATGTTTATGCTAAAAACTATACAGAAATACTTGGCAAGATTTTGTGTATTTGCAGTGTGAACGCTAATATCAAATTAATTAAAAAACGCATTTAAGTTTGGAGTTGTAATGTAACAAAATATGAAAAACACAGGGTGTTTGTATCTGTGCATGGTTCTGTAATTAGGCTTCCCCTTGCCAGACATTGCAGTACATTCCCAAAGTGTTTACTTGCTAAAATGTTAAATATATATTTGTTGTTTTTTTTTTTCCTGCAGTTTGCATAAAGTTGTGTGATTAATTTGCCTGATCCTATGACACTTTTAGGAATACATTGAACTACTTCAAATGAAATGTTGGTAAACCTTTGAGAACTCCTGAAACAAACTTTCTGCCTCTGCTCCGTGATTCACATTCTCTCTGTGCCTCCCCACAGTGCGCTCCATTCACTCTGCTGACGGAAACTTTCCGATAAACGTAGGGCGGAGTCTGCCTCTGATTAATAGTCGAGAGGACTTTCAGGAAATAATGAATTTCTCCCGTTGAGGTGTGGGTGTAATGTGCGGTTGAGTGATAATACATCCTTGTTGCACTTTCTTTCTCTCTTTCACAGTTTCTTTTTTTTTCTCTACATCGTGCTGGTACCAATGAGAAGTTCTCCATTTTCATTACCTCCATTATTGACTCTTGAGTGACATTTTCCAATTCCTTCCTCTGGACTTCCTCTTCCTTCTTCTCCTCCTTATTAATTTTCCTCCTGGACTTGGGGTAAAGAATACAATCCAGGGCTATCTTGGACTTAAAACCAATAATTGAAGATTAATATCTTTTCATCAAATAAACTGCAGAGATGTTGGCGCTGCAGTCCTATTGTGGTTGGGCCGTTACTTCGTAGAGCTCGTTTTACATCATTTACAAGTTCTTCTTGTTATTCTCCAAAAACATATCTACTTGGCCAAACTTAGACAGAAAATCAATAGATAAAATAATATGAAGAATTACTCTGAGTTTTTACATTTTTTATTTTGATTATTTTACCTTTAATGGGATAAAAACTAGTTTTACAAAATATAACTTCTGAACTCTGTGCCTCAGAGACATCGTAGTAAATGTTAGCTTACGTAAGGGACCAACCAGTAAGGCATAGAGGAACCTCGGGTAAGTGAAGCAAAGACACAGCTGTCAGTACAACATAAAGCCCAATTTTGACCTTGAGGTGTTGATTTGTGTGCGCTCCATATAAACTTTGTAAGAATGAACAGATTCACTAAAGAAGCAATAGACTGGATGATAAGCTAGAAGTGGGGACTACAAAGTAAACTAAAATGAGAACAAACTAGTGGTGAGGTGTGGGTCTTACCATGTGTGGCTGGGAACACCATGCTAAATTACAGCTCAGAAAATATACATCATCATTCACAACAACAACAAAAATCCTGGAGATATTTCAGGCAATGTTGAGTTTTCAGGTGAAAATGACTCCAAACAGTCCTAAATCTATCCTCATAACGAAGCTATTCATAGAAGCTAATTCAGGTAATTACTCAAACTGTGCTCCTGCTTCCCACTCAGCAGAACATCTCAAACACACCCTTCCAATCTGGTCGCTCCATTTAAGCTGCCTCACTTAGTGCATCTTCACTGCCGCTGCGACTGCTGCCCGCCTACGTACCTGCTGCTGCTTCTCTTAAGCTCATCCATCTCTCCGGCATCCACATGCCGGCTGTGACATCAGAGATGCTCTCATCATCTTCTAGCATGTTTGGAAACATGTCTAGGAAGCAGATTGAGACCAGACCAGAAACGTGACTGGCATAGAGGATTTGGGACAAGTTGGAACACGATTTTCAAGTTTTTCACAAATGAGAAAAACTGAAAAATTGAGCCACAGATCAAGATTCAGTTGACCCCGAGTCAGTACTTTCAGAATTGCCTCGCCTTGCAGCTCGAGTTTTTTAGGGTATGTCTCTGTCAACTTTCCCTTTTTTAGTTGTAGAACAGTTCAGTCAGGTCTGATGGAAGGCATTTTTGGAAAACAATTTCAAAGTTTTGCGACCATCTTAGGGGTCAGATCGAAAGCAGGTAATAATGAATGTTGGGAACTAATTAGAGCTGAGGCAGGAGAAACTGAGGGAAGGAAACTAACACAAGGGAGCAAAACAAGGAAACAAACTATAATTTTCTTATTACTTCTTGTTGTCTTTGTTATTTTCGTCAGTATTAACATCCAGTTGTTGACTTGTGTGATGCAAAAAAAAAAAAAGCTCAAAAACTTGTCGAAAAATGTTTTTTGAGCCAGTTTATTTTCGTAATTTCACTTTGCTCAACTTTACGATTAATAGAATAGAAACGCATCAGTTGTTTGGGTGTTTTGCTCTTTCATTTCTGTACTCCGTGTTTCCAGCCTCACGTTTCTTCCACCTGTACATCTTGCGTTATTATTCCTTCTTGTTTGCTCAGGCTCTGTTCTGCTCCCTCACACCCACCCATTGTTGACTCCTGCTATCTTTACTTTCCATCTAACTTCACTTCCCATTCGTTTCCTCTCCCAGAATGAAACTATAATCCATCATGTCATGGTGAGCCATTGACATTCTTCAGCTGCGCTGCCTTCTTTTACTCGTGTCGCAGTCATTCCCTGTCTTCCAATTATCTGAGTGTCTCTGGCTTTGTCATCTTCTATCATTTGTGTCCTTTGAATCTTGAGTTTTATCCGCTCCCTCTTTTCTCTTTTATCTCTCTTACCGTGTGTGGCACCAAATAGCTTGTCTGTCTCTCCGCGTTCTGGCTTTTGTATGCAGCTGTGAGTGCACACTACGTGTAATCGGAGCCTCTCGACTAATTTAGAGAACGCTGTGTCCTACCCTCCGCCGTGTCCTCGAGTGAGCTTACGCTCCTGTCCGGTTTCGGACGGGAGCGGACAGTTGTGACTGTTCAGCTCTTGCCTCAATCTCTTGCAAACAAGGAAATGTAAATGTGTCTTTTGTTGAATACGTGCGTTGTGTTCTGTTTTTCCTTTCTCTGTGAACCTCCCGTTTTGTTTTTGCAGTAGCACAGCAGTTGACAGCAACATCTTCATATCACGAGTTCACTCCTCTTCGTCTGTGACACAAATCACAAACACACCAATGCACACACTGTGAATGACGTGCTTTCACATTAGCGCTGCAGCACGCTGCTCGTCTTTCTCTCTGCTGGCTTTAACTTCCTCGCCCTACGTCTCACGTTACCTTAATTTTCTGTTTGTTTTTCTTTTTACTGTATTTTTATTGAACTTATGTACTACGTTTTGGACCGTTCTCTGTCAGTTAGAGTATAACTGAATAGTTTATTTACTTAACTAATTAAATTCAAAAAGCAAAGTGTATAGATTCATTGCAGACATAGTGATTTCTGTTCATTTTCATGATTAGGGCTTCAAATATATTCTAAACACTTATGAGATATATTCATAATTAAGCCTTGGTGATATCAACCATCAGAGGAGACGACGGCGTCTTATTCAGGCGTTGGAATGACAAACCTCTTATAGTTGCGACGTATGCGGCATCTTGGGGAATTTGTAGAATGTGTGATTTTACCTCAGAGCTGTGAATTCAACACCTTCAAATGACACTCAACTTTTTTATAAACCGTTGTGATGCTTGAGAGCTCCGATGAAGCCAACTGCACATTGTCCAAAAAAAACAAAAGCGAACCGTCAACCTCATGTTACTTCCTGTCGTCTTCTTTGGCGTAACATCCGGCTGTTGGTAATGTGACTTGTGTAAAGAGAAAAAAAGTGTTTCAATACCACTGAAAAATCATCAACATCCATCCTAGCATTTGTTTTTTTCAAAATCGGTGTTTTTCCATTTAGCAGATTTATTCTCATGACTTCAGTTTGTGTAATTTTACAGTTAACTGAAGTAAAGCTATCGATTAATTCAACCAACTGAGTCCTACTACAGTTGGACGTATGTTTAAGGAAGTCTGTATTTCTGTGTGAGAAACTGATTATCGAAAAAGCAGCAATTTTTACGAAGAGGTGTAAGAATGAATAACTCCAATAAATAATGCATTTCTTGCTGCTATTCCCCTACAGCAGAGTTTAACATGTTCGGGGGGTTTTTTCCACTTTAAAAGATGCTTCTTTTTAATATGTTGAAGGTGTCCATTCCTACCACGTTATTTCAGAAATGTAATTTTTTTTTGGAGAAAAGCAACCATCTGCTTCTCACAGACTGCCATTCAAAAAAACAAAAACTTGAAACGTCAGCATGTCTCATGAACTTCCTTGATAATGTTTCCCCCTCAGGTTGTTAGCTAGAAAACGTCCAGGTGGCGTCTTTGAAAACGACACCAGCATAATTACCCTGAAATTGCTCTGGACGAGTTTCTGGAAAAAATACGCAGAGGTCAGCGCTCAAGTTTCAAACTCCAGCTTGCAAAACACACTAAAATACATCTCTACAAAAGTTAGCAAAATTCAAGCTGTTTTTTTATTTTTATTTTTTTAAGGTAAATTTGTCCAAAAAAAAATTCCCGGACATGCCCTGCTCTTACTCTCGCTCGTATCCTTGGGGTTTGGATGCTGTTGAAACTTCAGAATCGTCTAATCTAACCGTACGCTGTGAGGAGAAACGATCCGTAGTGATGCTGCTGCTCTTGCTTGTGTGTGTGGGTGTGTGTAGGAGTCATTGTAGTTCCAGGAGGTTTTCAGTCACATTTACCTCAGGTTTGATCTGAAGTGTTTCACAGCAGAACATCAAAGTCAGCCTCTCTTTGTTTGTTTTTTTCCCCTCCATCCCTCTCTCCCTCTTCTGCAGGCGCAGAAGGCACACATCTTCGCCGCAGATGTGTGGAGTGACAGATGACATGGGGATTGATACATCAGGTGAGAGAGCAAGCCAGGGACGCTGCGTCGCCAAGCGTGACTTCTGCCGGTAACAGAAATGAGCGGAAAAGGTCCAGCACGTCGATCAGCGGGAGAGAAGAAGTGAGTGACCAGATTCCAGATAGGAAGAGACCACTCCTCTCTAAATCTGTTTGTCTTCACTTTCTCTCTTTTTCTGTCTGTCTCGTTGATTTATGAGTTGTCAGCTAGAAAGTTCTGACCAATTTAGCAAATTACTTTGTTTTTTTCTTTTAACACCTTGAGGATCTAATTGTTGTCTTAGATTTAAAGCCATCTCATTCAACTTGCCGTTTACTTGATTGTTCCATGGAGGATTTTTTTCATCTGCAAGACCATCCATCACTTAGGATTTTTCCTCTGACAATACAGACAACAATCTGTTACTTTAACGACTCGTTAAATCAACACCATATGCAATGCTGTGAAAAAGGCTACTGTCAGACCAACAGAATCAACAAAACACTGAACTCAAACCTGTAAGCATGAAGTAGGCGAAAACACCTACAAAAAAAAAAAAAAAATCAGCACATCATCTGCCAGTCTGAAGAAAATCAACAGCTTACGAGGAACAGTTATGAGCTGCGTCTCCATTGACCATAAATTTGCACAGATTGGAGCTACAAAAATAATTTTGCCCAACACTTCCACAGTCTTAGTGCAATTCTTAAGGAGAGCCCGACAAATGTCAGTCGGGGAAGCTGGGGGGGGGGGTCGTCCCATCAGACCATCAGTTCCCGAAACCACACAAAGAAAAGCCTCGTAAAAACACAGAGGTCAGTGCGCTGCAGTGAATATCATGTACAAGTTGCACATATTTGGAAATGTGAAAAACCACGACCAAAAAAAAAAAGAATTTAACAAATAAATCTGAATTGAGCGTTAAGGCAGGCAGTGTGAACATAGACAGTGCATGCAACCGAATGAATTATACACAAGACCGGATGAAATTGCACAGAAACGGGTAAGAATAAATGTTTTATTAAATTAATTTAAATGATAAAGATGTCTGTTCCTGTTCTTCTGAATATTTCTGAAGTGTTTCAGTGGATGATTATGTCACTTCAGTCTTTGCCTTAAAGGGCCACAGACTGTCGTTTCACCTTGAGGTAAAACTTTAGGCGATAATGGCTGTGATTATTAAATACCGGCTGTTCAACACGTACAGGTGTGAAATCCGTGGTTGAATTTTGTCAGGGACTCTAACATTGATCAATTAAACAAAAAAGGATGCTTCCTCGCTGTCTTCGTTACAGGAAGCTGTTTGTCAATCATGTTTGCCTCTTCGCCTGCGTTCCTGAGGCAACATCATTAGAGTTCACCAACCTTCAGTTCGGGTTTGGCTATTTTCGTATTGATTTCATTTTTTCCATTTGTTCAAGTGTCAGAATCTCATTCTACAGACAAAACTAACCGTCAACATTTGACTGTGGATTGCGTATTGTTGGATTTGGACTTTCATTATTTTAAAAACTGAATGTTTTTTGAGAAACGGCTAAAAAGCTAAGAAAATGTTATATCCTACCTTAAAAATCTGCTATTAAAAAACAACATTTTGTCTTGAAATTTGATACAATTTATCAAAAATAACATTAAGAAAAGAGTAAAACTCTAATCCGTTGAAACTTGTTTCACTTTGCCGCCCTCCACTTCTTTATCTCACAGAGCAGATTAGTGCAGCACCAATTTGTCCCAGCGGCGAAGTGCGAGGTGACAGCAGTGACATCTGCGCCTTTCCACGGCTTCGGCGGCACGATTCCTTTATGATTCTCCAGCTGGATCTGTGTGGTTTCTCTCCGGGAAGTCGGCTAGAATGTGTTGTGCTGTCACAACACCAATTATGATCTACAGAGGACGCGAGTGGTTAGCCGAGGCGCACAATTATTCTCTCTGCAGGCTGCATCTAATCTTTGGTTGTATGCTAATGAACTGTCTGTTTTCATGCCAGGTTTAAGGCTAAAGCTAAATGATTAAAAGGAAAAAGGATAAGCACTGGTTGAATAACAACTTACTGTCCAGCGGAGTGAAGTGATTGGTTGCGTGTTGTGTGACTTGGAATCCTTTTTTTACTTTCCCGGTCCTCCTCTTCGTGCCTCTTCGTGCTGCTCCGTTCGACTTCGCTGTGATGTGTTGCTGCTTTATCAGACCAGTAAAATGGTTTGCCTGCAGTGCTGTTTAGCTTCCTGTGAACAATGCTGATGTTTTTGCTCAGAGGGGAGGATAGGAAGCAGCCTGTCTATTACGCACTGTTCATGGGAGAAGTGATAAACTTCGCATTACAACATGGCTTGCACAGCTAATCCTTTGTTGTCCTTAGAAATTGTCACTGTGTCGCAACTGGATTTCCTACGAATCCTCCGCTCTTTAAATCCCTAATTCATCATAATGTGTCATTTTTATTAGATATACAGCAGCCTCATTAAGTAAATTAGCTAGCAACTAGCTTTATGTTGCCATGTTTTTCCCTCAGTGTACTTACAAGTAAGATAATTAATCTGAAAGAAGTGACATAAAAGTCGCATCCTGATATCTCATTTATCCTCTTTTTTACAGTATAAAGTGTGTGGTACAAGGTAGCATTTTTGGATTTAAAAGATTTATTACTCGTGTTCCACATTTTTGTAATTTTAAGTTCAAGTTCATTTTTAAAAATGGAACAACATTAATCAACATTTACACATAAATGCACAAGGTTATAGTTTGGATGCTGATTTCCATCCTTGGTCCCATTGGCAGTTTGATGTCAAAGAAAAATAATAAATACAGGAATAAACCCCCCATCCCCACACACAAAATAACACTGAACCATCAACACATTTATTTAAACACATTGAACCATCAACTCTAGAACCTGACCTTGTCTGCTCACTGGTGCTCATTTGAATAAAACGTTGTAATATTGGTGGCGCATAACCATAAAAAATATTTTACAAGTCAAGACAGAATCCTGATATTTTACAATGTTGTCCCAACTTCGTTGTTTGTTTGTTTTTTTTTTTTTTTTTGCAGCACCTGCATTTCCATTAACCATAGAATTTGCGCAAATTGAACTGGCAAAAATACATTTGCTTAATGAAAAACGGCAAAAAGTCGTTGCACTAAAATGAGGTGTTTTGAAATCTTTAGCGCCCTCTGCACATTCTCTATCAGCCTCAGATCAGGACTCTTGGGTGCGGGATATCCCAAAAATGCTTGTACTCGAATCTGACAGTGATATGAATAATGTATGGCTTAAGCTGTAAAACAGGCAAAGTTTAGTCTGATTTAATGTCAAACAGTGAGAGAGAGAAAAAAGCGTAATGTGTCTTCTCGTGTACAGAGATATTAATCGACCTGTGCAACTTTCCGGAAACGACATCAGAGGAAGCAAGCTGTGAGCTTTTTCATGACTTGTAATAAATAACACCCCCCTAGGTTTACACAACGTGTTCGCCCTCACAGGCATTAATAATCCAAAATATATATATATATTTTGACACATTTATGCAGAGACGGTTAATTTGTACACGCAGCCATTTACACAAACAAAATAGAGGCAAATGAAAACACTTGCACACACTGAGCAGTTTACAAACACCTCCATGGTGAAGTAGGCAAAGCGGGAATTCTGTCTCTTTGTGTATGTTAGCGACTGAATACCATATGGTCACGCTTGGTGTCTTAATCTTGCAGTTTCGTACACCCACTGCCCACTGCAGTGATCTCAGCGTAGGGCTCAGGTCCATCTGTAAACGTGTTGGCTCTTAAACACACACACTCTGAGGCGCACGAAAACTCAAGAAATCACACTCAGCTATTCACTTTTGGTGCCCACGCGTAGTAAAACACATCTCACCCATTTCCACAGTCTGTCAAGCATCTTCTTCCTGTTGCAGGCAAAGACGTCTGTGCACACACACGCACGCACACACACACACCCACACACACACACACACACATCAACTCCCACACACGCTCCTCGCAGACTCCTCGACCTGTTCTTGAAGAGGTTTGCGAGGTGCTAAATCACAGAGCTTACTGAGGGGGTAAAGGTAAATTTAGAGGACAGGTTGCACTTGAACACAGATGTCAATGTCAGGGTGTATCCAAGATTCTTCTTGATTTAGTCTCCTTTCTGTTCTACGCTTGCGTGCTCGTTCTGAAGGTTTTTGTCATGAACGAGGACAATGTGATAAATTAGCGAGGTTCGGGAAGACTCGCTGCAAGGATGATGACAGGAAGAAGAAGACGAGTACTGGGTGGGAGAATTGATGGATGCATCAAAGGTGCAGCAAGGTGATTAAGGAGATGAAAATGCAGAGGTAGCTAGAAAGAAATGAGAGAATTAAAGAGCAAACCAACAATGTTGGTGCGGGAGGGAAGCAAGGTAAGGTTTGGACAGATGCAATAATCAAACTTCTTCTTCCCATTCTGTTTTCTCTGCAGCTCAGACTGATCATCAACGCTGATCTGACAGACGGTGGAAACCCGCTTGGGAAAAAAGAAAAAACAACAACAACAAAAAAAACACCTTGAGAAGTGAGGTTTACAGCTGAAAGCAAGAGATTCAAAGAGAGCCGTACCTTTTGGCAAACAAACCACCGCTGATTGGGTGGGTGCAGAAGGCTGTGGGCAGCCAGCCATGGGTATGAGTGATCCAATTTTCAGCTCGCAATTAGAAACACTTAAGGTCTGTGTTCTAGCAGGCGGGAGATGTGGCTCAATACCAATAAACAACTTGGGACAGCATGACTCGCCGTCTAAGTTGAGGTCCCTTTGCCAGTGGTATCTTGGCAGGAAATGGGAGGTTTAAACCTCAAACAACAACTTGAAACTGTTTGCAGCAAGCAACACTTTTGTTTCCCCTCCGATATAGTATGATAGAAAATCTAATCCCTCCCAACCCTCTCCCTCTACTTTCCTGTCCGTCAAGTTTCTCCTTCCCTCGGATGTTGTGCCGACCCATAATTAAGCTCATGTTTGAAAACCCAACTCAACGCTTTGTGCATTGCTAGCAAGCAAAAGGGTTCCAACACTTTTCAGTCTTTGAAACAGTGACTACTCTTGTGAGGAATGGGTGGCCCAGCAAGGGCTCTCCTCGGTGGGTTTGGCACAACCACCTCCTCCCTGGAGGTTGGGAGTCAGATAGGTTGGCCGAGCAACAACCCACTGGACTTCAATCAAACCCTGGCGTGGGGAACGGGAGGAGGGGCGAGTGCGGCAGCCATGAGTCTGGGTTTGGGTTTGGACAATTCGACCACCCAGGAGTCGGTCACCAAGTCCGTGATCAAAGAGAAGAACTGGCCGGCGCTGCTTATCCTGGTAATCATCGCACTGACGGTCGGTGGCAACATCCTGGTGATTCTGGCGGTGTCCCTGGAGAAGAAGCTGCAAAACGCCACCAACTTCTTTCTGAGGTCGCTGGCTGTGGCGGACATGCTCGTAGGCATCCTGGTCATGCCCATTTCCCTCATCAACATTCTCTACGGTGAGTAATAACTTCACTGCAGTTGAGACCATATATTTACATACACCAGTGTATTGTAAGCCTGGCGGGCCACCAGGTTTTACTTGCGCCCCCACCAACCTAAGCATTGTTTGTTTTATTGTAAGGGATTTTTTTTGTTTTTACACTGATGGCAATGAAAGATTAAAGCATCTCTTTGGTCATCCCAGCCCTAGTCACATTGATGAACTTGGCATGTGATTCAAAACTTCATTGAGCAGCTTCTTTGCATCATTTATTCATATGTTGTACAAAATCTAAGTGTGGTGTCCTTCTACGGTTTTTCACTAATTCTTGCATCTCCAGGTTTCATCTTGTTAAAGGAGTTGTTCTACTGCGCCTCTGGAGGGCAAGTTTTTGCCTTTTGCCCTCCAATATTGCACGCATGCACAAAATTTCCAGATGTAAACACAGTACGCCTCTATTTTCTGCTTAAATATTCATGGACTTCTGTTTTAAAAAAAACTCAATGCAAACAAGATAATAGTTCATACTGTGTTAGTTAGATTAGAGTAATTTCAGTATAGTAAGACTTTGATTTCGTCCTGATGCCCTTAGAGTAGCCATCAGGTGTATTCTCCATATCAAGGTCCACTGGTGTGAAAACATGAAACTAAATGTATAGACACACATTTTTAGACTTGTGTCTTATAAAAATTGTTGTGTACTTTTGAATTAATACTAAAATTTAGTACCAGTATGTATGACCTGATGTTTTTTAGTATGTAAATCCGTTTCAGTCGATACGAAGACATGAAAATTGCTTTACCAAATAGGAACATAGATCCAGATAATTCTAATTACGCCGCGATCAAACATATTTCACATGTCGAGACCTCGGTTGTGAAAGAAAACGGATGATCTCATCCTTCTCAAAAAGACTTCTTTCTTTGCGGAGACCTATTTTAATGAAGACGGATTCATGCCTATCACTCTGAGCCAATATTTAAATGATCTTCGCTGTGGATTTCTACCACAACTCTGGAGCACACACCCACTCACCAGCTGCTTGCCAGCACACTGCGACATGTGTGCTGTGATCACTTCAAAATATTTTTCCCGTGTAATTATTTCAATGACTATTGCTTGCATGAGATGCGGTACACTGTTATTTAGCGAGCGACTTGACTTTCAGAGAACGCCAGCTTGGTAATTGCGATATCATCCCAGTCATCCGCTTGTGTTCCTGCTCACGGTGTCTGGGCCAGCATTATGCATGAACACCCCCTTTTTAGTGTAATAGGATTTTAGTGTTGTGTTTTTGTTCTGATGTTAAGAACAGAGTGGATTTCTTTGCCTCTGCAACCTCAGCCAGGTCTCCAGTCTAACACCTCCAGGAAGCATGCCCTTAAATGTCACCATCACAGCAGTGATCCCTGAGCTGATAACATGTGAGGAAACCTTTTTTCAGTGCCGTATACAAACACATGTCAACCTTTTGCAGCTTTCGCCTCGATGGTAATCGTTATTATTGCTGACATCGCTTCCTTCTGAGTTACTTACTTTTATGTGTCTGTCTGGTGGCTGTGGCTGATATCATGTCAGCAAATAGACTGAGACCTTCTGTAATGCTCAGTTTGATACTTTCAGGTCAATGAAGGATCTGTCAGTGTACCTATTAAAGGGGCAGTATTATGTAAAATTTATTTACATCATGTTATGGTGTTATTCCCTCATCAAAACATACCTAGAGTGTTAATATGATTCTTTCATGCATGTTTCAGAAATCCTTTAATCTCAACCATTCAACTATGCAAAACGCTTAGTGGGACCAAGCTCCGCCTTCAAGCACAAAGCTCCTCCTCTGAGCTGCAGTTTCCAAGCCGAGGTTGCTCCTCATAAATATCCCTTCCCACTCAGTTCCTTCAGACTAATCAGCAGCAATTAGCAAACACCTGGTGGAGCCACGCAGCAGCACAACGCTGGTAAAAACATTAAAGGGTTAACAGAGGAGCCAGGTTGTGATGACTTCCTGAAGGCGGAGTTTCAGACAGAGCAGGAGTTTTTAAAGAGACAGAGGCCCAATATCAAGGCGTTAAATTACAAGGTCAAGTTCCTTTTAAGTCATATTTGACATATGTAGCGTTTTTATAACAACTTGAACTTTTGCATTTTATGAATTCTAGTGTCTGAGCTATCACTTTTGAGTCAGTGTGTACTCACATGCCTTCAAATAATTTATTGTATTTTGCACAAATTGTATTTACGTCAGCATGGTATGGATAATACAAATATGTATTACAACGTATTAGACCGGAATCCCATAGTGTAGATGGAAATTTTTAAAAAAAAATAAGCATTAAACATTTTTTTTAGAATAATAAAAATCTATGTTGTAGCTGGAGATTAAGTTAGACATTACTTGGACTTAATAGTGGAGTTTATGTTGCTTAAATCCTCACTTTTGGGTAGAAATGTTTCCAAAATACATGTAATTCGTAAGTAATTAAAAACAAAACTTTCCTTTTTACATTTCAACTTCACACAATTTGGACAAAGTTACATATTCTTGTTATTTTCTGCTATTGATCACTGAAACAACAGTCGTGATTTGCTGACTTGATCATCTAAAGTGTGTTTATCAGAGAAAACAGCTTAAAGTGCTTCTTTATTTTTCTGTTCTGGGTGTGATTGGCTAACAGCTATCGCTATGATCACTTCATGTACCATGGAGTGATTTTTATACCACTCAGTGAGACAACAATGTAGACTATGGTGAAAGCCACATTTTTACTCATGTCATTTTTTTTTTTTATAGAGTTAGAAAGGAGAAAATTCGAACCAATGAGCAAATCTTTGAGGCTAGAGACTGCTCAGGCAAAAAATATTCCTTGTCACCTTTCCAAAGTAATCTCTTCCACAGCCGCTGGTGTAAAATCCGGCACCTCGCCATGAAGGCTGCTGCTGCAAACATTTGTTATAGAACGGTTCGCTCTCAGGAGCTCAAACTGCTATTATAACAAGCTGAACAGTGTGTTTGACTGTGTACCTCTTTTTTTTTATTTGGCCTTTTAAATCTCAGCTTGCAACCTGATTACAGTCCAGCAGCAGGGTCACTATCTCCAGCAGTCACCAGGCGAGAGGCGGGGTACACCGCTGGCAGTTCACCCAGGCTACCGTAGAGGCACACGGGACAAACAGTACACACACACACACATACACACACACACACACACACCCAGGTGGAATTTAGAGAGACCAATTGACCTTACAGTCATGTTTTTGAACTGTGAGAGGAAGCTGGAGCATCCAGAGAGAACCCACACACACACAGAGAGAGAACATTCAAACACCTCAGGCTGGGATGAAATGTGAAAACTTTTAACTTTTTTCCCCAGTTCTAACATTTTAAGTTTAGTACTGTGGTCAGATCTATAAAGTGTTATTTTTTATTTTTTATTTTTTAACAAGGTTGATGCTCACAGTACAGATAACACAGATTAAGATAGAACTTGAATTTATGCCCCGAACCCAAACCCTGAAATCTGGACCAGAATTATTTTTGGTTGATTGTCGGGTTTGGCTCAAGCTTACGTGGCGCTCTTAATAAAGCTAAAATATACAAAGCACAAAGAAAACCAAACGAGAATGCATGCTGTAAAGTTTTGTTAATCTGCTTGTTATAGTGTAAATAGAGGAGTAGATATTTAACCTGTTGAGGAAATAATGTAGGCATGCACATGCGGCTCCGCTCCCATCAATCACACATCCCAGAAGATTTGCACCTGACTCACTCTGAGGTTACAACAAGTGACAAAATATAGCTTGGAGAAGTTAAACAAAAGCTAAAAAAGTTATGCAGCTTTCTTAAATGGTGGTTTAAAAGAGAAAGCAGTAAAATCTTGATTAAAATAATATGTTGGGTTTACTTCGGGTTTGGGTGTATAATTAAATTTAATTAGTCGCACCGGCTCTGATTTTTGCTAGGCCCAATCTGAACTCTAAACTACAACGCTGTCCTTAGCGGTTCTTTTAAATTTGCCATTTTAAATTTCTGAAACAAGTCAGTCATTAAATGCCACTATAATGTAGATCCACACATATAAGCATTCTCACCTTTGCATTTCTCTTCAGTTTGCCCTCCAGTTCTTTTGTATCCAGAACACAATTTGTCCAAACTTCAATATCCAGCCATCGCTCCTTGGCTGTCGGGCATCCCTCAGGAATACTAAGCAGGTCAGTGAGGGTTGATTGCTGCTTAATGGGCCGCGTATGGTCAACAGACACCCCAGCTCCCTCACACTGGGTTTGTTTTGTCGGTTCAAACTGCAGCTACTGATTGCTCACAGTGGTAATCAGTGTTTCACACAAACAAACACACGGTGGTGGCGGGGGGAAGTGGGGGGACAACAACAACAACAACAACAACAACAAAAAAATCCAGAACACAAACACCGACAGGTCTGTCTTTCTGCTCCACAAACGGATTCCATTACAGACAGAGACGGGTAATCAGTCCCGCTCTCGATTCATTTCTACGCATATCACGATAAGAGCTGTTGGTCTTTGCAGAGGCGCCTGCACCAAACGCTCACACACACTTGAATGGAGCTCAGATCTATACTTGGAGTGTTATCCATCAGGCTGCTAGTTGTCTGCGTTGATCAATGAGGCTGGCTGAAAGATAGAGCCGACATTCACACACTCCTCTCACACACACACCTCTGACATCATTTAACTGACAGTGAATTGTTCTGACTTTGGTAGCAATAATGATTATAATGATAGCAATCACAATAAAGCACATTGCAGATGGTAATGCAGTCCTTTTTATTTTATCTCTCGTGTATAGAAGGACTCCACAGAGTATGAACAGGATCTCTATCGCCTCTTACCGTACGTGTTGTGGCGACAGAAAATTTTATCTCCATGTCGACGCATGACTCAGTTTGCACATAAACTCAAGAGAGTTTATGTGCAAGAGAGTTTAGGTGTGAATTTTCTCTAGTTTAATGTAGGTTAGGTAGAACTTTGTGTTCTTGGTCTCAAAAAGCAAACAAAAAAAAAAAAATCGAGCGACCTTCATGGTGCATTCCAGTTTATCACTGGATGCTTATCTTGCTGCAGGGAGTCCAAACAAGTAAGATTTATCAGTAAGACATACTAATGCATTTTTCCTGTGACTGTAGATTATTTATAGGGCCTTATAAAAGTATTCAAATCCAGTGAATCCTTCCACACTTCTCCATGTTAGAAGCAAACACTTCATGTAAATGTATTAGGAGTTGGTGTGGCAAACATGAAGTCAAAAGAACATATTGCATGGTTTTATTTTATTTTATTTTTACTAATAATCTAGTCATCTACTAAGCCACTTTACCTCGATAAGCCCAAATAAAATTCAGTGCAATCAGAGTCCACTCAGTAGCAAGGAACACGAAGAAAATAGCAGCACAGTTTAAAGCAGCGTTGGATTGTGAAATAATATCTTTGAATGTCTTACGGAGCGAACAATCGTCCATCACCCAAACCTTGAAGAATCCAAACTCCAATTACAAGTTACTGTAATCGGGAGAGCCGGGACAATTCCCAGTGGGGCGCTTCACTGACAGTCCGGTTGGCGTCGGAGAACAATAATAACAGTAAAATATGTGGCTTAACAGTGCTATTTTCTCTCATTCAGTCCCTTTAAGAGACAGCACCAACTGTTTGAGAGCTACCGTTTGACCCCTGAAAAGCTCACAGTGGGTTGAGTCCACGCCAGCAGCGCATATCTATCAGATGTCAGGCGAAGTAGAGAAGTAGGCGAAGCTGCTGGCGAGTGAGTAAAAGATGGACGGGAAAAGACCAGATGGTGCTGGAAAAGCCAGGTCAAAGAAAAGAAAAACATTAGTGGAGGATGCTGCCAAGTGTGCATAGCTAATTAATGGTTTTTTCAAGAAGAAAGTAAGAGGCAACTGCATATGGGAGATATGACATTAGGTACAATTGATCATTTAACAAGTGTACTGACACCATTCAACTTTTTCACAGATGCATATGATTTTTTCTAACTCTTTCATTTTTTTTGTGTATCTGGGATTTGTGATTTTTTTTTTCTTGCCACATTTTTGCCTGATGTTTTATATCGGAAAAAATGTCTTAGGCTGAAAAGTTGCTCAACTTCACCCTTGACTGAAGAGACAATCCTAAATAAGTTCCTTATGATGACGTGTGGTGCCACAGAAATTGTAACTAATTGGATCAATTTCATTTTTACCATCAGTTTTACTCTAATGAATTAAAAGTGAAGGTGTTGCACTTTCAGCTTCAGCCAAATCCAGATAGGATCGCATTTTTCATCTGTTATTTAAGGGGTCTGCAAGTGGCTCTTTTGCTCACTTAATATATTGTCTTGAATATATTAAACAATTAAATATGTCCTGTTTTTTGTTCCATTCTTTTTTCTGTGGCCTCATGGACATTGACTGCTAACGCACAACCTGAGCTACAACCGAATCTTATTAAGTTTTGGTAAAACTTGGGATTTTGTTTATGGATGCTTTTCATCCAGTCTGACCTGGTTTGAGCTATTTCACAGAAGAAAATATTAAAAAATATCTGTCTCTAGATATGCAAAATCACTAGAGACCTACCCCGAAATTCAGGGAACAGGACAAACATTAGGCTTAAAATATACAATTGTTTAAAGTGGTTAAAAATTATGATGTTTCTAA
Source organism: Poecilia latipinna (assembly GCF_001443285.1). Lineage (NCBI taxonomy): Eukaryota > Metazoa > Chordata > Actinopteri > Cyprinodontiformes > Poeciliidae > Poecilia > Poecilia latipinna. Next base: position 201,417 of record NW_015113286.1, on the reverse strand, counting down.
AAGCACTTGGTGTCTCTCTGCCATTTTCTCCCTGAACAAAACCTGTAGGGACAGCACACGACTCCGTCTTATTTACCTTCACAGGAGACACCTTGTAGTTCAGAACCCTTTAATCAAATTGTGAATATTAGATTTGTCCCGTGTGATGTATGTTCATTCTTACGCAGGAAAGGTTAACCATCCTCGAATAAGAAGACGAACGACAAAATGACAGGGCGGATTATTTCCATCAGAGGTGACCTCGCCGGTTTTATACAATCCTTACAACCGTTTCCTTCTGTATAAAAGTCACAGATCGTCACCATTTTCTTTGCCTTTTTGTCGTGGTAAATAATTAGCTGCAATTGATTGATTTTCTTTAACATTTTTGTTGCATTGCATTTCTCTGATATAACCAGTGTCAATACAGTATCGTCAGTCGTTGATTTTAAGCAGCAGACCTGTATTAATTTTCAACCTCATGAACTAGTCGAAGGGGCCAAAACACAACAGAACTGCTGCGGGTGCATTTTGGATTCGACCCACAAACTGTGATGCCAAAAACAATGATAATATCCATCCATCTACTCACCAAACTGAATTAATGTTGCTTGCACAGAGGCTGTTGCCTATTTCCAGCAGTTAACGGGCAGGAGACAGGGTAAATGTCACTGTGTTCCCCACCAATCACAAGACTACTATGCTGAAGGGAAATCTAGAATCTCCAATTAACCTAATATGTGTGTCCTTGGACTCCGGGCGTAAGCCAAAATATCCAGACAACATCCTTCCACACACCAGTAGGTAACAGGTAAACTCCACTCAGCATTGAACCTGGCTGAGTTTTTAACTCCATACCTTCTTGTAATTGGCCAATGTAATAAATAATGCCTCATAGTGCAGCCCCACATGTCATTAAAACTGCACTTTTACAAAAATGTTTTTTTTTTTTGCCTATTTGTTAAAAGTGTCATCATGTCGAGACAGTATAATATGAGACAGATAAACTGTGAAAAGATCAAGCTCCTGCACGTCCTCCCAGTGCTACTTTTGTCGTCTGTAAAAATGCTGCACTCCTGATTCAAAACAACCAATCAGAGCCAGGAGGAGGGTCTTAGTGCTGTCAATCAATCTTTTGTACGCTGCATTAGCTTTCATGGTAGGCTATGTTGTAGTGAACCAGCTGTAGTGTAGCAAAGAGCAAGTGAGGGAGGTTGGGGCGAGAGTGATTGACAGCACTAAGATCCTCCTCCTTGCTCTGATTGGTTGATTCTGACTGAGTGGTGTATTTCTGCAGTTACCACTGGGAGCACTGGGAGAAGGCAGAGGAGCTCGACTTCTTCACAGATTATCTATCTTGTATTGTCAAGACATAACGATGATTTTAACAAACATTTAAAAGAACATATTTTTATATACACTGCAGCTTGAACCTGAAATTATATCTGAGTAAACACAAACACCCATCATATCCACAGCCATCTGTAAAGAGCAGAGCATGAGATTATTTAGAAACTCTCAAACTATAAAATAAAAATCTTATTATTTTTTTCTTTTTGGCTCCAAGCAAAGAGCAAGTTGAAGGAGATCACAGTCATAAATCTCAATGCAAAAAGCATTATGGATACCATTAGCGTTAGCGAAGAGGGAAAGAAAGACCTTGGCACGTGTTCTGTGCCGAGATCGTTATTTGAGAAGAACAGGTTTGGAGAAGAAAAGCAAAAGAGAACTAAGGAAAAACAAAAAGAGAAGGGATAAAAGCACATTTAAAAGAAACCTGTTAAAGAGCTTTGGAAAAGCAGGAACAAGTTCTGTTTGATACTTAGGTCAAAAGAGGGAAAGAAACGTTTCCCACCTCAGATTTGAATAGTATATTTTTTCCCTTTTTGGTTATTAGAACACAATTATCAGCAATATCTTTCACTTTAGGAAAGATAGTAGTTGGATAGCACACTGCGTCTAAAGTGCACTTACTCAGGAACGTGAAGGTATTCAAATACAAGTCCTTAAAGTCCTGTGTCTGCACACACAAGGACTAAATTGTTACTCGCCTCTGTTAATGAACCAATAAACCCATAATGATCACTTGAAACTGGCAAAAGTGACAATTTCAGACATTCCTTTTGAATTGTGGTTCAACAGAATCTTTGAAAATCCAACTAATGAAACGGGTCTGGGAAAAATCGATGGTAACGTAAGAATTGCTGCCCAACCTTTAAAGGCAACCAGATGATTTCCGTACCCACAAGTGAGATTTCTGCACCTGTCCACAGGTCGTTTGGCCCACTCCTTCTGGAGACACTACTCCAGTTGGTTTAAAGGAGGGTGTCTTCTCCAGATGTTGTTTCAGCTCCATCCATAGATGCTCAATAGGATTCAGATCAGATCTTGTAGAAGACCAGTTCAGAATCATCCAAAAATTGCTCTTATCCACTTGTGGGTGTTTCTAACTAAGTTTTTGAGTCATTATCCTGAAGGACGTCTCACAATCAGCAAATGAAGACCACGCTTTTCCAACATTACTAAGCCGCACATTTTTCTCCAGAAACCCTTCACAGTTTTGAGATTTCATTACGCCTTGGACAGATTCAAGGCATCCTGTGCTAGATGCAGCAAAGCAGCCCCAGAACATAACAGGACCGTCAGTCTTGTTTTTTTAATGCCCGTTCCTAAGGTTTGGACCTATAACAACTTCCAGGACCAAAAAAATGAAAAATCTGATGAATCTCTAACCCTGATATTGCTTAGCCAACATGAAGGGGGTGAGTGGTTTGAGGTTAACATCACACTCCACCCAAGACCTTAAAACACTGCCGCCATAAGAATATAGCCTTGTGACTTTGCCAACTGGATTCTTAATTTCCCCTAGAGAGGTTCACCAGGATCCCACACAGATCAACCACACTGTGGTACATTGCTGGTATCAGTCGTAATCATGTGTAAAAGGCCTTAGAATAATGTATGCACTGGATGAAAAACTTGTACGATCAAAGATGCTAGAAACTACAGATCAGGTAAAACGTTTACAAACTGCTACCTCGTAAATCTTCAAGTGACGTTTAAAGGTGCACATATGTTTCCTTAGGCTGCAACGAACCACCATCTTAGGGTGCTTAACTGTCATGAGCCCCTTAATGCCTTTAAACTGCTTTTGAGTATTTATGAAGGCACTATCAAGGGGGTGGATGTGGCTTTTCACAAAAGAGACATAGTGCAGATGAAATCTCACAGCCAGGTACATGACACCCCATTAAAAACTGAGACAATTATTGCAAAGACATTATTCCAAGCATAATTACGTTGCCATTAGGAGCTTTTAGTGCCTAAGTTATAATCACTGAGTTAATTAATTCATTACAAAAAATAAAACAAAATCCACCAACCTCCAAAATTACAGCTAAATGCTGCAACCAACAGTGCCTTCTCTGCTTGTGTAAAGCATTGATTATTGATAGTAGTTTCCATACACAATTTAAAATACAAGTAATGGTCAAAAATAAAGGGAAAGTACTATTACAACTATTACACAGTTAGAATATTGTACACTTAAGAGTATTGCACATTTTCCATGAAGGTGCAAGACTCATGAACCTGTTTTTCACTGATGGTAAAAATAAGCCACATTATACATAACCATTAGGGTAGTCTACAGCTTATTGTTGCTCATTTAGTCATGTTGTTTCAGTCTGACCGACGCAGGGAAGAAGCCATTAAAAAGCGTGTTCTGTGAATGATGCTGTCCGAGTTTATTGTTGTATTAAGGTAATAAACTAACACTTAAAAATGCTATATGACTATCAACACTTTCAAGTAGAATCTCCGTAGCAATTTCTGGACTTCTACTTTAATGTTTATTCAGTTTTGTCTTAGAGGAACTGTGATATGGATCAGTGACTCGCATGTTTCCCAAGATGAACCTGAATGCATCGCTTATGCTTTCAGCACCTTCCTTATTTGAGGTTTCTTTCTCAGGTTTTTAATGTTGCACCCATAAACTTAATTGGATTTTATTTGGATTTTAAGTAATAAAAGTAGCTGAAGAAGTGAGGATTTGATGAACTGTTTTGAAAATGATTTTGAGGTAAAATTTGTAAAGGGTGCTGGCTTCGCTCCGCTCCGCTCCTATCAGTCACACATCCCAGATGATTTGCACCTGACTCACCCTGCGGTTGCAACAAGCAACAAAATGGAGCTGGAAGATGCTAAATTAAACTACATCCAAAACATACTGAAGAATTGTTGAATCCAATCAAGGAGAGCTTTATTTTTTATAATAGACCAGTCAAAGTCCTGCCCAAATTGCTGTTTACAGATAGTCACCATTCAGTCTGACTTAGCCTGAGTTATTGTATAAACAGTAATGGGCAAAACTTTTAGTTTCTGAAAGTTTAAAAGTTGGTAGAGACATACCCCAAAGTTTCCAGCAAAAAATGTTTCCACAAAATTTTGACTCAAGAGGGCTGAACACAAATCAAGACACACTTTAGGTTTCTATTCCTGGTACACTTTGAAAAATATTCTTTCACATTCACTTTGCAATTATGCTCTACCATCACATTAAAAAAATAAAACTAATTGTGAGCAGGGTTTCCCCCAGAAAACCTGCTGAGCCTGATGTTCGGGGCACTAGGGCAGTCATCCAGAGAGGCCCGCCATGCTTTTAAGAAAATATCAATAGGTAATTAGGGGTTATTGCAAGACATTTTTAACAATACATAAACATCACCTATAAAGTCTTAAGGAAAACATACAAAAAACTTAGAGCTTATCCTGGTGGGGGAGCAAGTAAAGCCTGGTGGCCCACCAGGCTTATAATAAACTTGGAGAAACCCTGGTGAGGTTTATAAAATGTGAAAAAGTCCAAATTTAGATTGAGCCAGCTGCTCCACTCCTCCTGTTTTATGGTGTGTGTGCGTGTGTGTCCCTCAGTGCCTCCAACATGTCTTTGACCTCTAAAAACTTACGCAAGCTGCCACCCACTCGGAATACGAGCGTATGATGAATCATTGCGAACGCATCACATTTTTTTTGTCCCTGCGATCAGAACTGAAATTAAGCAAATATCCAAAAGTCCATGTTTGGCTGCAGGTTTTGTTCTCTCCAAAGGGAGGAATGTTTTGTCGAAGCAGCTGGAAGGACACAGAGAGGCAGACTCTTCAAATTCTCTAAAAAAGAGTCAAGGTGAACAGATTCTGTCACCGCCGCTTACATAAATCCACTCGAGTTGACTCACGTTTGTAAGAGCATCTGATCGGAGAGGATTGAAATTTGAGCCACGACGATGAATGTTAACGATATATTAAAGCCACATGCAACGTGGAGACACTGATATTAATTTGAGACATGATTAAGAGGGGGGTGACGGGGGGGCAGGGTTGTGACGGATACAACATGAGCCAGAGTACTAAAAAAGACAAATGTAATATGCTCGACTGAAGCTGTGACTGTGATTATGGGGGAGTTTAATGGAACATTCACGCTTGGAGCAATTTAATCAGATACGGTTCATTTTTGGTGACTTTTAACCACCTTTTTACCTTCAACATTTGCAGCTTTTCATTTTTCCTACAGGTTTAAAAACTAATACCAAGCTAGCTCACCTGTCAGCATGCCTGTTGAGCTAATTAATTTCCCTCAAATTGGGCGGGGGATGATCTAATTCTCTCTTGGTTGGTCTCAGATGACAGGCACGTTGCTGTTTTTTTGTTTCCTCAGTTACTGTACTTTAGTTGTTTTGTTTGTTTTGCCAGTGACCCCGTGGTTCAGGGCTCTTGTACAATCCTGGAGAAGGATTTTCATTCTCTGTGACCCAGTCTGCTCACCCTGTAGAGAAGTGACCTCACACCCAAATTAGTTTGTGTATCACATCCTGGAACTCTGACTTTTGGCGTTCCTCACAAGGAAAGGGGCAAAGAAAACTCGGCTGTAGAAGGGAATGTAGAGGAGTTGTTTACCGACCCATCCCTAATCACACTGCCTTATAGAAATATGTAGATGCACGGATAAAACATGCGTGACCAATCATCTTACAAAACTGCTGCCTCCAGGAAAACTAACAAGGCGCCGATAATGACCAGTAATGATAATGACCATAATGAGAACAAATTCTCAAATATCAATAATCTTTCAATTCTAATGACCACTTAACAGTGGACATGGAAGTCATTTTAAATATCAAAATAAATAAACAAAACAAATAAAATTAATTCCGATGTTTCTGTTAACAAAATTGTTCTTCAAGAAAGGGGTTTAGACCAAAGCACCCAGACTGAAAACCTTTGTCAGTCAGTTATTTGGTAGAAGAAGAGAATAAAAAACAATAAATAATGAAAATGGAAATTATTGCACCCATTTTAATTTATCATGCAATTAATAGATTGGTTGCTTATTGCGACAGGCCTACATTCCAATTCACCAATTGCAATACAAGCACTTAACTTTATATTGCCATCGTTAAAATCATTAATACACATCAAATTTGTTGATCAGTATTCCAGTTACTACTGGGTTTATAACCTTGCTTTAAAAGAACTCAGCGTTTCGGCTCTTTTGCAGTTTTCCAGATTATTGGAGCATAAATGTTTTTCAGGTGATAGAAGGCCAAATTTGTAATTGTCTTTATGTGTCGCTGAAGGTTTCTAACTGAAGCTGTATGCTAGATCGTTCCTCTTTAGATCCAAAGATAATAACTTTAATAAAAAAATAAAAAATACTAGAATTTTTATTACAGCCAAAAAAAATTTAAATAATAAGCTGGGATTTTATGTGATAACCCAACAAAACTTTGCTGTGATATCAAGTGTCCTGAGCTGATTTTTGTGTGCTTTCAGTATAGTTGATGATAATGTATATAGCTTCCATATGATAAAACAGATGCAGAAGGCACATAGACCTGTGTATATGTTGAAAGTTTTTCTTTTTCTTTTTTGGGGAATGACTTGGGTCCTATTTGTCGCTGCATTGTGAACATTTAGTGTATACAATCTATATTTAGATTTTTTCCCCCACTGTAATTAACTTTAAATAATGAAGGTACTTTGAGCCTCTCCTTGGAGTATCTTAAGCCTTAATAGTGAACGAAGCTTGATAAGCTCGGCTCAGCTGTATCTCAGAACAGATTGGCTGTAAGGAAATACTTTCTTTCCTCCCATCAAAGTCAGCAGCATCGACTGCGTTGCGATTTTGGGAGAAAGACACAGCAAGGTAATCAGAATATTTCATCAGTTGGGAATACATAATAATCCCCCCTCCCCTACCTGTTGCTGTTCTTCCAGACTACGCCTGGCCTCTACCCAGCGCCCTTTGCCCAATCTGGATCTACCTGGACGTGCTGTTCTCCACCGCCTCCATCATGCACCTGTGCGCCATCTCTCTGGACCGATACGTCGCCATCCGCAACCCCATTGAGCACAGCCGCTTCAACTCCAGAACCAAAGCCATGATGAAGATCGCCGCGGTCTGGACCATTTCTATAGGTCAGCATGCCTCGTACTTGACATTTGATGTGGAAAAATTGCACGTATGTCTAAAGGCTATAAACCACCAGAAGGTAAACTGCTGATTCAACTTTAGTTTTCTTGTTGCTTTGTTTAGTTGTACCAACAAGTTCAAAACACTGTTGCTATCAATTAAGTTGATTTAACTGTCTTTAGCAGCTATATTAAACTAAAAATGATTAGTAAAAAATGAGATTTTTTTTTAATTGCCCCAACTTAATTTAAGTTTTTACTTTACTATATCATGTTGACTTGACATCAAATTTTATTTTATTTTTTTTAATTGCACATGGGCTCATTTTCATAAGTTTGAATAAATATTCAGCTTATTGGCTCAAAATGAAATTCTGTTTTTGTTTTTTTTTTTTTTTTTTTTTTTTTTTTTTTTTTTCTTCTTTTTAAACCTTTCAATTTTTTTTTTTTTTTTCTTTTTTTTAAAAAAAAAAAAAATT
>NW_015113286.1:145330-190508 GCF_001443285.1 Poecilia latipinna | reverse complement strand
TAAAATTTTAAAAAAATTTTCACTTTTTTGCTCAAAAATAAATTTTTTTTTTTTTTTTTTTTTTTTTTTTTTTTTTTTTGTTTTTTTACTCATCTCTAAACTCTGCAATGTTTACTTTTTTTTACTCTGATTTAAAATAAAAAAAAATTTACAACTTTAAAGTTGTAATAATTTTATTCTAAATTATTTTATTCAAGTCAGGAAGATTTTAAAAATTCATCCAAAAATCTAAATGTACAAATTTCCACCAAAAAAAAAGACAGTTTCATTTCTAACATTAGATAGTTCCTGCCTTCAGATAGGTTTTAATTTTTTGAAGGAAAATAATAAAAATAGGAAATATAATTGCATTATATTTTAGAAGTATAATTACTGAAAAGAAAAGAAAAACGTGTAACTGAATCGTTTGGAGCTTAATCTGGTAGATTACACAGAATCAATAAAAGATGCATGTTTGTGTCAGCAGGAAGAAATCCATTGATTTTTTTTTTCTTTTCTTTTTGTTAAGAGACGCTGATGACCCTCCCTCCCACTGCGTCACTGTGTGAAACTATCACAGCAGACCGCCTCCCTGCTCCTGTTTGTCAGACCAAATGAGCTGAAACAATGAAAGCTGGCAAACAGGCGAGGGGCGCAGGGGAGCTGGTCTTTGGAGACCTAAAAGAGGCTTAAGGGGTTCTTCTACTGAACCGCAAAGAGACTCTGTTTGGACTCGGGTGTAACCACACAAACCAAGATTGTTCTAAAACATCATTTTCAGCCTCATTGCTGATATAATGCAAGCCGATTATCTAATGAACTCGCTTGACAACTTCTTTTATCCCATTGTGTTGAAATCAATTACAAATACCACCGAGTGAGAACGAAACACAAGCAGGAGAATCCAAATGCCCTCATTTTGTGTTCAAACTCCAAACATTTATACGACACTCACTTGCTCTGGCAAAAAAAAGAAATAATTTTCCGTGACATTTATTTTTACATTTTGTGTGGCGATTTCCAAACGTATGGTTGCCAAGAACTCTGGTTTGAGATAAAAAGTCAACCAGACTTTTGCCACATGGAGAACGGACATTTCTGTCCATTTTTCTTTTCAAATCAGCTCAAGTCCAAGTAACATCTGATTTCAATCTTGCGGTAACGTCAGTTTTGAAGTCTATATTCCCTGTTTGATTCATCCATCCACGCTTATTTAATAAAATTTAGGTAAAATTCTGACAAAATTATTAAATTTTGAATCAGGGATTTATAAGATAATCTGTATTTCAAGTTTAAAAAACCAAACTGAAACCAAATCTCTTTTTACATTTATATTCATGTCTACATACAAGGCAGAGCTAGCAATGTAGCACAGCTAGCTTCATGAAAAGCTAGAAAAGTAAAAGTTTGACTGGTTTCACAATGAATTGCCCACTTGATCTTTTAGTTACTACATCAAAACCTATTCTTTCATTTGCCCATTTTAACATCAGACAAATAATGTTTTTGGTTTCCAGTTTTGTTTTGTTTTTTAACATCTAAAATGTGGCGTAGAAAAAAGGTGTAAAACAGTTACATTTTGTTATAGATGCCAGTATTTATTGTGAAGACTTGTTTTTGTGAACAAACCCTTGCCAGGCCTTTCAGGATTTGTTCCAAATCCAGATTTGTGTTTTCCAGCCACTATCTTCTTGTGTTTGTTTTTGTTTGTCTGATGGTATCAAATTCACTGACTTCTAATGAGCTGTTTGTTAATTTTGAACTGGTTCATGACTAGCCTCCCTAAAACAGTGGGAACAGTCTGTGCCTTAAATCAAAGCATTGTGCAGCACACTGCCATGGGTGGGGCTGATTTGCATCATTTGATTTCCTTTTTCTTTTTCCAGAAGTAATCTATAAAGAATGGAAACCGATTTACCTTCAGGGTTTGTGTTTTATATGGTTATGCTAATTCAACAGTGAAAATTCATCCCCCAAAGTCGAGTTTGAGAGCCTAATGTTTCATTTCACGGACGCCAAAAAAAAAAAAAACTTTTCTCATCAGGCATCCGTTCAAATTATCAGTGAAAATAGTCCATTCGAGCTATGAAACCTCTGACAGCGCTCTCACACATTGGGCTTTATAATCCCTTCTGAGTCAAGCGAGACTCGTATTCGATACTATCCCTTTCTTTTGATCCGTTTTATGTTTTGTCATCTTACAGACTTTAATGTATTTTATTTGGGTTTTTAATGTGATAAACCAACACAAAGTTGTGCATAATTGTTAACTTAAAAGGAAAACTGTGCATGATTTTCAAAATGATTTAGAAACAGAGCTCTGAAAGGTGTCACATTCATCTTCATTCATCCGTTTTCCCAACCATCTTCCCATCAATTCAGTTTCCCAGGCCCTGCTGAAGAAATGAAGACATAATGCTTCTACCATGCGCAGAGTTTCCCATGTTGGCCAGTTAAATTTTTGTTCACCTGTATGTGGTTTTTTCCTACATGACTTGAGGCGATGCTTTTTGCTTTCTTTTGTTTCCCTTCCACAAAACCCATAAAATAGAATTGCCTCATAAAGCAATTCTGCTTGATTCTCCTCTGTCTGGGATTTCTCCCATTCAGCTCAATTTCTCCAGTTGAATTTTAAACGGGCCAATCAGCGAGCAGAAGGAGGATTGTTGTTGATTTTCTGTGCAGAGTTTCAGCAATGTCAGCGGAGGAAGTGAACGAAGCCGTTCGTTCACCACGCTTCCAAATATAGAGCAATTAAACTTGGAACTTGTAAAAACTTTTCTGGGGTATTTCTTGGCAGAATTTGTTGTTTTGTAATTACTTTTTTTTTTCTGGACAAACTTTTAAAATCCTTTAAAAATGTGCAAGTTTGACTTTAGTATCAAATTTGAATATTTCTGTTCTTTAACTAAGGTATGCTGTCATAAAGACTGCAGACTCTTGCGGCTCACAGCTCACTTTGTTTGGTGACCTTTTCATGGAGGGGGGGGGATTGCGCCTCTTCCTCCATTTCTCTATTTTCCTTCTGCCTCGGTTGCGGTTGGGTCAGCTAGAGGGTACGTAGTCATCAACCCGCCTGTGTCTGCCGTGCGCCAGAGGAAAGGAGAAGACGCCGAGCCGCCGCTGACCGAGATCAACACTCTGTGCATGTGGCCCCGGATAATTAAGTTTGCCACATAAGATCCGGTGGTTATATGAGCTCATAAATGATACATTTTGCAAGCACAAATACGACCTCCTGAGAGGGAAGCAAGTCCATCTCGGAGGAATCAGGAGTAAACCTTTTCAGGAGATTTTTTTTTTCTCACATCTCTAACCAATCAATTCTCCTCCCCTCTCGACTGTTCCTGTGGTGTAATAATCAAGGGAACAGATAATTTTTCTAAGTGTGTGTGTGTGTGTGTGTGTGTGTGTGTGTGTGTGTGTGTGTGTGTGTGTGTGTGTGTGTGGTTTCTCTAAGTGTTTGGGGATCGGATGACTTTTAAACTTTTCTCTCAGCTGTCTCTCCTCCCTGTCGCTGACCTCGAGCTTCCATTGATGCCGTTTGGTGCCCTTTAAGTCCCAAGGGGCTGCCGCGTTTTAGCGCACTTACATGCATACATGCTGCCTGCATGTATCATGATGTCCTCTAACCTTGAAGGCATCTCTATGAGACATTACCCAACTTAAAGTAAAGATTTCTGAAACGATCCATTCATGTTTATTTAAACAAATAAACATAGCAGTTGTATATTTAAATAAATAAATCTATTATTAAAAACATTACAATTAACTGTAAAATCTTAATTAGCCACTTGTTTAATGTTCCTAATCTGCACATTTCTTTCTTTTGGCTCTAGTGGCCTTTATTTGAAAGTGTTAAGACAGGAAAGGAGGTTAAAAAAAGAGAGAGGGAAGACATGTGGCACCAGGTCTATGGCAAGCCATCTTAACATAAATTTGGTTTTAGTGCCCTTATTTTCCAGATATTTCAAATTGTTTTATGACTAGACATTTTAGCGATTTAAGACATCCCTAATTACATTCTGGCTAGTTGAAATGACGTCAGATTTACCACTGAGTTGAATGGAGACTTCAATTCAAGATATCTGCAATGCAATACTATCTGAAATACACAATTCAGATATCTACAATTAAATTATAACTAGTCATAAAGTTAATTCAGAATATCTGAATTTTAGTTTTGACTCATCATAATTCTAATTAAAGATTTCTTAAATATGTTTTTGGATTTGACTAGCGAAATTTAAATTACAGATATCTTTAAAGCAAATGACAAGGCAAACCTAAATTAAAGATATCTTGAATTGTAATTTTGATTAGTCAAAATTCCTTTTCAGATATCTCCAAATGAATTTGAGACATCTTGGAAGTTTGGGCAGTGAGTTTTTCCGTTTAAGATATCTCAAGTTAGCATTCTGATTAGTCAGAATGACATTACTGATATCTTGAATATGTATTCTGTATAGTCAAAACGTCACAGACTTACATAGCAATTTGAAAGTTTAATAAAACAATGAAAAGTAGAAAAAAAAATGAAAATGCAAAACTGTCATGTTGAAAATGGTTTGACAGTAGCACTTTTAGCTTTTCAAAGCTGTTTTTCAGTGCATTCAGTTTGTCGGAAATGAATAAACGTTAAATTATTTGCACATTTCTGAAGAAGTTTTAAAGTCCATGAAGTTTTGCATTCTAAACATCGTTGGCATATCCAACATTACCAGACTCTTTCTACATTGTGGCATTTAATGACAATTTTGTACAGGAAACATTAAATTCTGCAGGCAACTGTTTGGACACCATAAAGGGGCTTCGACTTAATTCAGACCTCCAAAAATGTAATTTTGACTGGTCATAATTACGTTCAAGATATCTGAAATTGTAATTATGGATATATGTCCCGTCAAATGACAGATCCAGTGACGTAATTTGAGATATCTTGAAAGGAATTTTGATTCGTCAAAATGTAATCTTGAATTATTATTCTTACTAGTCAGTATGTCAATGCAGATATCTTAAATTACCATTCCGGATAGTGAAAATGCATTTTTATATATCTAGAATGTAATGACGGATAGCCAGACGAAACTGAATTTATGTTAAAACGGTTTTCCATACCAGGCTGGGAATTGAACCTGTGACGACGTTTCGAGGACTCAGGCCTCCTTATGTGGGCTGTGCTTCACCACTGCACCACCACTGCACCCTCGTTTGTATATTTCTTTGTTTTGCCATAATTATTGGTGCTACAAATTAAATATAACCAAAACTGCTTTGGATTTCTACTTGAAATTAAGTTTAAAAACTTGTTGTATAAGCTCGCATAGAACAGAGACCTGTTTTTCTTAGCCAGTATTCAAAATGAGAAAGACAAAAGAACATGATGTTCAATTAAAACTGTCGAAACAATATATTGTATTTGCCAACATCACGTGAAATAAAACATATATTTCCTACTCTATTGTGTAACAATTAATCAGACTTAAATTTTCATAAACATCATTTCAGAAGTGAAGGAAGCACATTTTTCAGAGTTTATTGAACTTAGGGCTGGAGGATATAGCTGAAAAACTTACTGCAACACAATTCTGTCAATAATTATTGATATTGATAATTATTGATCAGTCTTTTGTTTTAATTATCTGAAATACTACCAAACTGGTGGCGTAAAATTGTCCCTTTTTATCTTGTTTTCACTCCACACAATTGTTTTTTAAATTTTTTACCAGTTTTGAGGTGAACTGGCCAAACCTGAAATTGCTGCTGTGTAAGTTACTCAACAGGTCGTTGCTGGGTAACCAAAGAATGACTAAGTTGCTAGGTAACCAAAGAAAGTACTAAAGCCTTCCCTGTGCCTACTACTCCCAGATTGCTGTGCAGTTCTGAGTTCAGTGAATAGTGTATATATTCAATATGTAGTAAATATTGATACTCTATCAATATCTGTTGCTATTGATCATGTCTACTGCGATATTGTCTAGCCATAATTGAGGGATTTATCACCCTCTTACATTCAATCACGCCTCTCCTTAGTAGCTAAAAACTTAATTACTAACAACCACAGTACCATCAGAGAACAGACTTTAGTTCTTTACAGCATAAATATTCACAAAATCTAAACCAGGTTGAGTTGACACAATTTCTTTTGGACATCAACAGGATAAGTAGCAGATCATCACGTACCAAAGGGTGAATCGCGGACTATCGAGTCCAGCTGAATAGAAGCCGCACCCACTGACTTTGAAAAGGAAAAAAATAATATAAATACGCTGCACTTATATACGTTGCACTTGTCTATAAGCCACACTTTTGGGGATTTTTGTGACTGGCACTTTTTCCATAAGCTAAATGTGACTGTGCGGTGAGGCCAACTAAAAATTATTTTAGCAGACTTTAAACAGTTACATTCTGCAAACAGCCAAGTATGAGACAGCCAGTTGAAGCCAATAGGAGCTCATCACATCTGGAAAAAGAAATCATTTTTGCAGATGTGATCCTAAAGCCACCAAAACTGATCCCATCAACACCTTGATGGAGAAATTGGTGACAAAGGGCAACTTCTGGAGAGTTCAACTATCACTGGATGTGACTTTTTTTTATGTTTCTCCAAAGAAATTTGGGGGTAACTGGAGCACCCGGAGAAAACCCACTGACATTTTTTTTAGGTCCAAAATATTAGATGTAATTTCAAATGGTTCTGACCTGGAAACGTTTTGCTAGTTGCTGGAGGTTTTCTTGCTTCTCTTCCTTTTTTGGTGTTTGAGTTTCAAAAAGGTGTTGTATCGTTTTCCACAGGAGACTGCCTCCACTGGTTCAGGTTTAGAAGTTAGAACTTCTGGTTCTTCTAGAACCAGAAGTTCCAGAAGTTCTTCTAACGTCTGGTTCTAGAACTTCTGGTTCTTCTTCTGGAACCAGAAGTTCTAGAACCAGAAGTTAGAAGTTAGAACTTCTGGTTCTTCTAGAACCAGGAGTTCCAGAAGTTCTTCTGGTTCTTCTTCTAGAACCAGAAGGTCTAGAAGAACTTCTTCTTCTGGAACCAGAAGTTCTAGAAGAAGAACTAGAAGAACTTCCGGAAGTTCCAGAACTTCCAGAAGTTCTTCTAGAAGAACTTCCGGAAGTTTTTCTGAACTTCTGGTTCCTCTCTCCACCTCCTTAGGAGATGCATCTTGTACCTCAAAGTCCTTTGGTGTAGTTTCCTCTAAAAGACGGTCCAGATCCATGGATGCAGCATCAGAGATGTTATTTTCAGGGGTAGCGTCTTTCTCATTTGGTTCTGGTCGCCTGGCCACTTTCCTTCTTGGAGGTCCAAGTTCTTCTCTCTCTTGGAGCTCCATTTTCAGATTTTCCAGCTCTGTTTTGTAATTATCCTGACAGGAGGAGTACATTTGTTGGAAGTCAGTGAGTTGGTTTTTTAGAGCAGAAACATCTCCTTCGTATCTAGTTTTAAGTTCCTGAAAATAACCGTTGGTCTGCTCCAAGTTCACTTTGGAGATTTTGTATCGTCTCTGCTGATTGCTGCTGCAGGACAGTGAACTCTTGTGCTGCTCTCTGGTGTAGATTGTTCTATTCTGATCTCAGTGTGTTGATCAGATGACGGTCAAACTTTGCTCTTTCCAAATTCAGTTCTTTTTCACAGTTCAAGTCATGCTGATGACGTTCAGCTTTCTGTCTCAGTGGAGAAACATTGTCTTCATACATCCTGTTAAGTTCTTGGTATGAAACCTGAATATGCTCCAGCTCAGTCTGTAGATGTCTCTCATTTTCCTGCAGGCAGTCGATCTCCTTGGACATTTTGTCTTGGAGATTGTCCTTCTCGCCTCTCAGGTTTTCAACAAGATTTTGCTCCTGCCTGATTTTCTCATAGAATATCTGCATGTCTACCTGCAGGGTCCCCACACCTTCATACTTTGATTGAAGCTCCTTGTAGCGAGTCTTCAGTTGGTCCAGCTGTAGTTGAAGGGCGTCACTTTTTTCTTTTTCTGCCATGAATGCCTTCTCGCTGGCAATATGATCTGCCTTCAACTGCTCGATTTCCCGCTGCAGCAGCATTTTCTGCTTCTGTTTTATGTCGCTTTACACCTGAGAAGCAAGAACAGCAGGGCTGAGCGACTCTGAATTCGAAAGCTCTTCTGCTGTTGGTCGTCGTCTCTTCATTTCCTTTAGTTTTATTTGCCTCTGTAGCTCCACTTTGGTATTGTCCAGTTCTCTCTGGACGTAGGCGACCTTCTGGTGCTCCTCAAACCATCTTGCTGTCTGAATTTCTAAAAGAGAGCCCAGTCTCTGGATCTCTCTCTGGTACTCAATGGAAGTTGATGTTTATCTCTCCTATCCCACGGCTGGGGTCTCATCCCACCGTTGAAGTATTCTGGCCTTTGATAAGACATGTTCAGACAATACTTGTTCAAATTACTCTTGAAAAACAGTCTCACCATTCAACTTTGAATGCGCTTTGCATACATCTGGACTCGTCAGTAGTGTAGCAAGCACTAACAAAAAAGTAGAAGTCTGCTACTTATAAGGCGCTTTCACACTGCACGGTATGGTACGGAACGGAACGGTTCCAGCCATGTTGTGTTCGCATTACACTGAGTGCGCCATCGAAGCGGTGCCGGACGTCATTATTTTTAAAACTATATAGTAGTGAGAGCCAGCTGTCAACTGAAAATCAACGTCTGACTAACAACCAGCGGCCAATCAGCTGCTGGTTCTAAGCAGAACCACTTGGCCGGCACGATTGGAACCACAGCTCTTGTGTTTCCATGGGGCCGGGTGGAACCGGTCGCAAGATGTAATGCGAACACGCTCGGAACCGTTCTGTACCGTTCCGTGGAGTGCGAAAACGCCTATATAGTGCTGATGACATCACAAGCATGACTCTAGCTGTGACATCACAGAGCTTTCCTTCATCTTTGGAATGATGATGCGAGTGTTTGAGATCTTTACCACACTCTCCAACCAGCCTCCTCCCCTCCCCCCATATTGAAATTGGGCAGGATGAGGCTTAATGAGGGGGGGGGGGTTATACAGTGTTAGGGTGGCTCTGATTTATTCTTTCTGTAGACTTTTGTTGCGTCTTAGGACAGTTGTCCTGTCTATTTTTTGCTCTTACGTTTTTTTAGTTTCAGGCAGTGGTTATGATGCATATCCATGGCAAACAGGTATTATTTTTACTTCTTGGAGAAACTAATCATCATCTCAAAAGCTCAAATAGAAAACTACTATCACCTGTATTACAACCACAAATCTTGTTAGACTTGAATAAAAGGCTTTGTGTTTGCAGAGCAGAGAAAAGTTCTTCCATAGTTTGTAATGAGCAAGAATCATATCCTCAAACCCAACATCTTTCTGCTCAGCTTTCAAACCAAACAGCCAGAGAGACATTTACAAGGGAGCAGCAGTAGAGGCAGAGGAGATTGATTTACCAGTTCATTACAACAACTCATGGTCTCATCCAAGACTTGTGATTGTGGAATATTGTAATATGTAGGAGTTAGCATGTCATGACAGCAACACTGTCTTTAGATGACTGCTTGACACTGGAGATGATCCTTCCTGCCCACAGCTACAACATCCACCAACTCTTTGAAGATACTTGGTGGAAATTACGACATTTAATTTCCTTTTAAATGTTGTGGATATTGGATCACTAGCAATACAAATATTTGTCTAATTCTGACATATGTCAAGTAGTTATCAGTAAAATCTACATAGCTGCTCATTTTTACAATCAGAGGAATATGGGAAAGTTTCAAAAGAGTGGCACATTTATGTCTTCAAGTCTCCGCATTTACTCATTTATCAGCTATTTACCAGAGAGTCGGGGAATAGCTGTGGAGGGAGCTCTATGAGACAGACAGGCTGCACAATGAAGCTTAATAACTTGTCTCTCAAACATCCAGCTGGTGTCAAAGGGCGTGATAAAAGCTGATGAGAATTTAGTGCTTTGTGTTCGGCCAAGGAGATCATTTCACACTGATAAGCAACTTAGAATAAGTGATGGCAGCTCATGATTTACGAAAAACTTACAAACAAGAGTAATAATTATCATGTTTGGAGCGTATTATATTACGCAGCTCATACTAGCTTAGCGTAAAGATCTTGAATTGGAATGTGCCAATCACGATTGGCCTTGTTTGGACCTGTGATGTTTATCTGTTCACTGAACCCTGAAGAGCAAATATTCAGCACAGAGAGTCAAAGTGGACTTCTTCATTTCAACCTCGTCAATGACACTGATTCACGCTAAGTTGGTATACAGTTCAAACAACAGAGACAGTGTCCCATTTCCCACATCCTTTCCCATATCAGATTGCACATATTTAACATGAGGTTTCCAACAGATTTTATTATGAATCAATACTCCCAAAAACCAGATTTCAGTAAGTCTCTCCACATTCACATGTTCAGTTATTATTTGTAAATCGCTTCACAGTTCCTGAATAACATGAACTTGGTTTTATCTAAATTTTGTGATAATTTATTAATATCAAACCACTTTTTCAATTTACATAGCTCTAAATTAATGATGCTCTCACTTAGATCTTTGTTTTAATACTGAGCGTTGTTGCTGTTTGTATTGGGGACTTTTTTGTCCTCCTGTGATTCTGTACATTCAGATTAGCTTTTAGATGTTTTCCTGTTGGCCTTTCGTTAAACCCCTCAAGAGGCTCCGCAGCACAAATGCTCACCGATGATCAGACAGAGCTTACGTCGATCAATACTGTGGGACTAGTAATGAAACATCCAGTTTTTGACCCATTAAGTCCCCACAGAAATATTTTCTGTTTCCTTTTGTCTTTTTTTTACTCTTGGCCTTTTGCTGCTCCTGTCTGCTGTCTCTCTTTGGGTCCATTTGGCCTGAGGTGTCGCCTCTTGTTCAGAACTAATCTAGACAAAAGTTTCCTCTTTTGTGATGAATCAAAAAAAAAAAAAAGCCCCAAAGCGTGCTGAGACTGTCAGTCCACAGGCAAAATCTTTCACGAGTTGAAATGCTTGTGTCCCTCAAAGGAGTTTCTTTTCACAACACATTGTTTAGAACAGATTTCAAAATGAAAAGTTTACACAGTTTTACTTAGGACAGTAACAATTTTCTGATGCTTATATCCTGTTTTCACAGCAGTCTTCTCAGTGCTTGACTTTTAATTAGGGGACATTCATGATAAAAGGCTGGTTTTAAAGTTTAAAGGGGCAGTGTTAAGTAAAATCTTTCTTGAGCTTTACATCATGTTATAATGTTATTTCCTCATCAAAAACAGACCTGGAGTGTTTCTTTGATTCTTTCATTGAAAACTTATTTAATCTCCCATGGCAACCAGTCAGCTGTGCAAAACACCTGGATGGACCTTGCTCCGCCTTTGAGGTGCAGCTCCTCCTTGGAGATGTAGTGTCTAAGCTTTCAAGCCTGACAGAGGCGGATCCCAGCCCCCACTCAGCTCCTTAAGACTAGCACCTGGTGGAACTGCATGTATGCTGAGCTCATTATAGGAGCTATTTATCAGTGAAACGCTGGTAAAAACGTTATTAAAGGACTAATGGAGGAGCGACGTTGCAATTACTTCCTGAAGGCGGAGTTTCAGAAGGAGCAGGAGCTTCTTAAAGAGACAGAGGCCCAATTTCAAGATATTAAACTACTAAATCAAAGTCATATTTGATATATACATCTTTTTTATAATAAGTGAAAGCAACGTATTTAATTGATTGTGCTATAAAATGGCATTATCTAAGAAGGAATTCAACAAATGCCCTCATGAAAAATTATTTACTGATGTTTGCTGACATTTGGTGGTGAATTTACGTTTTGCTTCCGACTACATTCTGTTTATCTCAATAACACTTTTTCATTATTAATTTTGAATAAATTAGGTTGCTGCTCAAAACAAAAAACAGAAGAGTGTCTGGAGGGCTGGATGTAATGTTTGCCACATCTCAGAAGCTATTGGTGCTTTGTAGAGCTATTAAACAATAACTATAATCGTAATGTAATAATTCTCATATTCAGTTTCCTTCATATAAAGCAAAATAATATGTTGAAATGCTTAAATGTGTATATTTTTCCACATACTTCAACAAATATATTTTAACAGTGATTTCTTTGAAAATTCTCTTTTGTTGACTAAATTCAGAAAGTGCAGATAAAAGTTCACTCTGAGCGATCAATTCAGAAATGAAGAGGCAGTGGGATGTTGAATAAAACATAGTGTTGATCTCAGGGTAAACCAAAACAAAGTGTATTTTCTAACCATACCATACTGCTTTGAAAAGTTTTTTGTATTATTATTATTTGCTGCACAGCCAGATGCAGCTGAATAATCTGCTGGTCTCCTCCTTTCTTCCTTTTGTAGTCGTTCACGGCCCCAGCGCCTTTGTGAGATAAGACACGCCGTGTCTTCCTCTCGCCATTTCGTTGACCCCAGTAAAGGTTCCTCACTTCTGCCTGCTGCTATGATTGAGGTCTGAGAGGTCTCCCAGCAATCGATGCAGAAAGATTATCAATGAAACGTGCAGCAGGAGATCTCTGCAGCCGGTCTCACCTCTGCAGCAACACCGGCTGTTTTACTTGGAGGTTGTTGAAGTTTGATCGGTTTGTACAGTAGACGTCAGGAGTGTGCGCGCTTTGAACATTTCAGGTTGTTACTATGTTAAACTTTTATTGATATAAGTTATTTCATTGTTTTTATCTGTAATGTTTGTGAGGTATCAGTCAGGAGAGGGGTACAAAATTGTTCCAAAGCATGAAACGTAAATGTAAAGAAAGGCCATCGTCTGTCATTGGAGAAAATATGGTCAGCACCCAATGGGGATGGGCATTTATCATACCGTTTGTCATTTATCATGATAAATTTCTTAAAAGTTCTGATTTATTGTTGTTACACTACATTCTAGTTATCAGTAGTTCACATCATCACTTATGTAGTTATTATCACCATTTTATTTGTTTTATTGCGATCTTTTATCAAATATCGTGATAAAACCTTATGTACATGTCGCCACTGCAGACATCGAGGTTTTGCAAAATAAACTAACTGTGGTACAGACAACCAGCTCATCCTAGTGTCAAAACTTTTCTTCATCTAAAAACAATCAATTGTCGTGTTTTTCCATTGAGCGAATTTCTTTTCAAAATCTCAACTTGTGTAATTATATTGTTCATTCAAACACAGCTAGTCATCCCTCCACACAAACAAACCACACTGTCCAAGCAAATTAGTTAAATTCGTTACTGACACCTTTATTCTCCTCTTGACATTTACATTTTACACACACTCTTTCAAAAACATTTCCATAAATTCCTCAAATACAGAGCTGAGATCTTACCAAGCATTTCCTCGCTGTTTGCCTCTCTCCTTCCTGGAGTTTTTCTTTTTCCGCCTGCACCCTGCTGATGTTGCAGATCTCGATCTCTTGCTACAGTAATCTTACTCCAGCAGCCAGCTATGGTCATGTCACGAGAAGGTAAAAAGTGAGCGTGTCGACTTTATATTTACTGTGTCTGTTGTGTATTCTGTGGATTTACAGAGACTTACAGAGACTCGCTGCAGCTTGGCCAGAAATCTGCCATGTCCTAAAGGAATCTGCTGGCTCTTAGGAACAAATTAAACAGCTCAGCAGGAAGTTTAATATGTGACTGTCAGAAGTTACATTGCAAAGTGCCTTATGAAATAGCCAGAAGAAGCCCATTAGGCACTTTTCTGTCATGAGGAGCTGCTTCACCCAAATTACAATATCAATTCACTTTGGACCCAAGGCCATCCAGATGCTTCCGATTTTATGTGATCTTCTCGTAATTTAATGAGGTACAGAGCAGGTTTTTTATGGTGCGTAGGGGGCTGAGGTGAGGCTGGAGTAAGTTGAAACGGCATTTTAAAGCATTTTCTCCTGACCCGTTGTTTTTACATACTCCCTGAGTAAGTGAATGAATCCTTTAACTGGGCCATGATTCAGATCTATAGACACGCTGCACCGTGACGTCGCACACGCAAGATCCCAGCTCCCTGCTGGAGGGCCAAAAAAACGCTTAATGACTACCATTGGTTTTAGCTGTCAAGTTGTCAATATAATGTGCTAAATCTTAAACGTAAGCGTGTTAAATAAAAGAAAAAGGGATGCTGTGCTTTGCTAATAATTATCAACAGTTTGCCAACTAGATAACAAGGTCAGGAAAAAGTTTTAATTTTGTAAATATAGCTAGGGAGACGGAAGTAGGTTAGTTGTGCTAGCTTGACTTTGATAACCTTAACATGTAGATGTTGCTGTGGAATTTGGTTTGTTTCGGTCCAGTGAAAGAAAAAAGAAAGTCAACCTACACCTCAACTCTGACAGATCATCAGGTATTTAAGTTAGCTAATCTGCTGCTACCACCACTGTGGAAGATTAGCTAACAGCGGTAGACGGTTAGAGGCGTTGTCAATCTGTGTGTAGTGTAGCCAACACAGAGAGCAAGATAAAAGAATACAAGTGGTTTTTAATTATTTATCAACAGTTTTTTATGCTTTCCCTCGCCCCTTTTTCTGTGGCGCATTGCACTGAGTTAATACCTACATGCAGGGGCGCCGCCAGGAATCTCTGGCCCCATGACAAAAAAATTAATTGGGCCCCACCTGTACAGCTGCTGTTATACTTTCTTGAGTCTATTTGACCCATAAAAGGCGTCAAATTTTAAAGGCTCGCAACTTCCTTACTTTCTTTGGTCCAAGACTGATACTAGCACAATATTTACTGCTCATGAATTTTACATCCAACAGTCCGCATACAGTATGCAAATAGGTTGCTTAATTTTTTTATATTATTACCTTTAGCTTACTGAAAGGTCTCTCCCCACTAGCAACAGTCACAGGCAATGTGCAAAATATACATGAAGCAATAAAGACTTCTCAAAAGGTGCTATGTTGTGGCATTTCATTTGAACTGCAGTACATAACTTTAATAAAAAATATGTTTTCTCCATATTTGTTAAAGCTGTCACCATGTTGTAACATTTTGCTATGAGACAGATAATCTGTGAAAAAAATCAATCACCTCCACCTCCTCCCTGAACTACTATTGCTAGCTAAAGTAATGCACCGTTCTGACCAAAAACAACCAATCAGAACCAGGAGGAGGGTCTTAGTGCTGTCAATCAACCTCATTCACTCACTGCTAAATGTGTTAATGGTGGAGAAACAACTTTTTGTTACAGGAAAACTGTTTATCTGCTGTCGTTGGTAGCTATGCTAACTAAACTGAGCGTTCACAGCAGGCTATGCTAGCTGCAGCACAGCATACAGTGAGGGGGAGGGAGGATGAGCAGCACCACATGAGATTGTGATTGGTTGTTTCTAGAAAGCACTGGGAGAAAGCAGAGAAAATAGATTTTTCACAGATAATCTCTCATGCCATACTTTCACAACACAATGACAGTTTCAACAAATATGTAAAAAAATATATTTTTTTTAAATAAAAGTTACATACTGCAGCTTTAATCTCACTTAGAGGACGGGTCAGGAGGGACGTGGCAACAGATATCTGTAATTTAAATGCATGTTAAGGTAAAACTGTGTGGACTGGCTGCAGTCCAGACAGGAGGCTGTTTTTTATTATCATTTTATAAAGTTGTTTGAATTTCTGTCAGTAATAAATACATTGTTATTGTTGTAATTGTAAAAAGAGCAAAGACACAGAGAAATCCCTATGGATTCCCTGGAATGATGCTAACTAGGTTGGTACTGAACACAGTGTTAACTTTATGACTGGGACAGGGGTTAAAGGTTATGCTGGTATCGGGGTTAGAGTTGCTGCTGACTGACTCATTTGTTAAGTGTGGTAAAAGGTACAGGAACAAGTTAAATATATGAATATGTTTTGTTTTCCTCATTAAATGCTAGTGAGATGGAGGCAAACAGTCTGTAGCTAAGCTAACTATGCTAAGTGGTTGTCAATCTCACACAGTCTACTCACCTCTTGGAGAAAAACTGGGTTAAAATAGACACTCTTGTCTTTTTATCTCTCTATTTTTTTTTTTTGAAAACTTGACTCTATTATTTTTCTAGGCAGCACAGTAACTACCACAGTCTTGTCTTCTAACTGCTGCTGAACATGTTGTCAGGAGGCTAAGCAGAAACGAACCATTCCATGCAGATCCGGGGGGGTGGTCAGTGAAAATATAGATGCGTGCTTTTTGGTCTGGGAGGGATAAAATTAAATTTTTACTGCTAAAAAAACAAATTTAAAAACACAATATAATTTATTGTATAATTGACAGGAACATAGTTTTTTCTATTTCTATGAACAAAAAAAAAAAACCTTGTCCTAACTTCTCCCCCCTATACAGCGCCCTTGCCTACATGTCCAGGTTTTATTTTGTTAGGAGTTGTGTTACTGCAGGAGTGGGTATTGAAAGCAGCTAAAATATTGATCATTTGCCCTCCAACGTTGTACGGGTGCGTGAAATTTCCATATGCAAACAATAACATGTAATGTGTCTATAAACCCGGGAGGTTTTTGCCCATGCAAGTGTGCAGGTATTGAGAATAGGATGCTTGTAAAATTTTATTATATTTTTTTTAAGTTTTGTTGGCTCTAGTGGCCTTTATTTGAAAGTAGTTTGACAGAACAGAGGGTAATGAGAGAGAGGGAAGACATGCAGCAAATGCCACCAGGCCGGGAACCGACATGAGGACTAAGGCTTCAATACATGGGTTGTGCTTTGCCGCTGCGCCACCACAGCACCCCGGATGCTTATAAATTCGAATTGCATGTTCATGCCGGCCGGGTCAGGAGCAGCGCCGGAGCAAACAATGCTCCTTGCCCTTACCTGCCCTCACATGAAGCATGATTCAGCTCAAGGACTAGCATGACCTGCTGTGTAGCTCTCACCCTCAGGAGACTTTTTTTTCCTTCTCACTGAGGTGTTCCTTTGTTTCTCAGATCAGCCAGATATTTTCAACCACACAAGAAACCCTTTCAAATCAGACCAGGCACATTAGTCAGTGTTATTATCAGAGGTCCAAAAGCCCAGTGGGGCTTCAAAGGCTTGTTCTTACTGCAGTCTTTTATCAGTGCTGTCCCCCAGCAGCAAAAATGCACCTTCACGAACATCCATTAAACTCTGATACATTATAAAAACGCAAACAGCTTGTTGATTTATTACAGGTGCGGCTCTCATTACCTGCTTAATGTGTTATTCTGCCGTATGTTATGATTATTTACTTTCATTTCTAGAAATATAGAGACTTCACAGCCTAATGGGTAGAACAACAAATATGTTTGGGTTGTTATTAGAGGAGATGATATTGTGTTTTCTCCTCATTTTTTGTGGTCGTTACCTGGTTATTATGACACAAATAGGTGTTTTTAACTTTAATATGTTGTGGAAGCCATTTTTGTTTTTTATTTTATATGATGAGCTAAAACTTATGAGCATGTTTCCAAATTACTAGCATGTAAGCTTTGCTAATAGGCTAATTTGGTCATATTTAGCTCTCAGAAAATGTTACAACTATAGCAACATTACACATACCAGAGCATTTTTATTTCAATAATGCCGCTTTACACACTTTTATTTTATTAAATATCTCAACAGTAAATTGTCGTCTTTTTTGTACGCGAACAGAAAAAAAAAATCTGCAAAACTTTGGGTTGTTGCTCTTTCATTGCTGTACTCTGGTTTATGTGCGTTCATAACCATGGTGCATTTAATTAATATATTCACCATAACCCTGAACTCATCCATTGCTTTTTCAGACTTTGTTTTTTTTTTTTTTTTTTTTTTTCAAATGATATCTCATTATGTGACCGACGCTCTGCACGGTGACGGTGTGCCTTTCTTGCACAGTCCAAACATATGATTTTAAGGTTACGTTGTCACTTTAAATTCCCCCAGCAACACTCCATGGACGAGCAGGTTTAGACAGTGGATGGATGATCAGTTGACCTCTGGTCTTTAAAATGCTCCAGTGCCAACCTAAAACTTTATGCATGCATTAGACAGTACTGAAGGAATACAGCTTAGACATTCGACATGAAAAACACAATATTTATCTGTTTAAAGCTTTGACTGGGATTGACATTCCCTCCATCCGCCTTTGAATGCTCAATCGTCCGATTTTGGACCAGCAGTGTCGTTTTGGCAGCAGCAGGCAGCCAGATATTTGACTTTCAAATCTCTGCGCACTACTTCAGCATTCCCCACTTGTCTGTAATTTTTCACAGTTTGGTTACTTATCAGTGTTGGAAAGCCTCCATCGTATGATTGCACTGTTGTCAGTACAGATCACTTGGTTCAGAACAGACTCCACAATAGCCGAGTTTGATCCCTGGCCTTTGAATGAAGTGTGCCTCACTACATGGTGTTGTACTTACAGCAACAGATGTTTTCATGGTGCTGCTCCTTTTACCAAGAATGAATTTGTTTTTGTGTTTGTTTGCTTGTTTTTTGTGCAAAAGCACAAAATCTTACCAAGTATTTTTGGTTTAGTTCATAGTTTAAATATCTTAGTACACTTGAAATGGGATAAAACTAACTTACAAGTAACTTTTAAGTACAGCTTGTTTGGTGAAAAAGTACTAACTAGAGGTGAAATAATTTGCCCATGTTATGAATTAAAATGTCTTTGGCAGATTACTTCAACATTAAGTAATTATTTAGTTAAAATTAAAACTAACTTTTTATCAAGTTAGTTTTATCTTAAGAGTGTTGAGATATTTACACTAGAAACTAGACCAAAAATACTTGGTAAGATTTTATGTAAAAATTATATAGTATAAAAATGTATAAATAGTCTTGGAAACAACATATTGAAGCACATATATGGTCAAATTAGTAGCATATACATGATTGATCTGGAAAAAGACCAAATAAATTGATTTTAAAATATGCTTTGACAAGAAGTGACGTCTGACTAAAGACGAAACTAGTGTGTAGCAATAAAATCTTAAACATACTCTTCCTGCTCCGTTTCTCTCCAGGCGTGTCGATGCCCATCCCGGTGATCGGTCTCCACAACGAGGACAAGGTTTTTGTCAACGGCAGCTGCGTTCTCAACGAGGAGCGCTTCATGCTGATTGGTTCTTTTGTGGCCTTCTTCATCCCGCTGGTCATCATGGTGGTGACTTACTGCCTCACCATACAGGTAACTGGTTCAGGAGCCGACGCGTCGTGCCTGTAGTCCTTCACACCAAGGTTCCTGTGCTCCGCTGTCTCCTCATCGTCCTGTCTGATCCTCTGTAGGTGCTCCAGAGGCAGGCCACGGTCTTCCTGTATGAAGCAAAGTCTTCTTCCCAGCAGCCTTTGAGCGCACCAGCAATCACACTGCAGCCTCCACCGAGCCCCTTCCACCTTCCACAAATCAACACTCTTTCCCCTCCAAACTCACAAGGTAACCGCTGATCACGACACAAAGTCTGGACATAGATCACTGCTTGTTATTGGTCTCTTAAAGGGGCAGTGTTGTGTATTTTCCAGGCACATGGTGGCATTTTATATCACAATCAAGTAGCTGCGTTACAGACCACCAGGATGGACCGAGCTCCGCCTTCGCAAAGCTCCTCCTCCAAGCTGCAGTTTCCAATTTTCAAGCTTCCACCACACAGAGAAGCCCACCCCCAAGACTTCCCCCACTCAACTCCTTCAGACTAGTCAGCAGCAATTAGCAAACAGCTGGTGGAACTGCTCATCTGCTGAGCTCGTTTACGAGCTACTGCTCTGTGAACCGCTGGTAAAAATGTTAAAGGGTTAATAGAGGAGCCATGTTGTAAAGACCACCTGAAAGAGCAGGAGTTTTTAAAGAGACAGAGGCCCAATTTCAAGGTGTCAAATTGTGAAGTCATATTTGATATACACAGCATTTTTATATAAGCTGAGTGTCTTGTAGTTACTGTAAAATGGCACCACATGTCTGGAAAATGTTTAATACTGCCCCTTTAAATTAGCTGTACTTTCTTAAAAGATAAATGAAATATTGACTTTTGACGTAAAGGGAAAAAAAACACGTTTTATATGTGTAAAATAAAACTTATATCTTTCCCGTAATTCATTTCTGTATTGAATGCATATTTTATCCCTTTTTCCCCTCAAGCCCCACATTTTCTGTGTTTTTCTCCTGGGACAGAACTGAAGCCGCCGCCCCTCCAGGCCAGACGGAACACGCTGAGCTGCCTGAAGGGCCCGGAGCCCAGCATTCTGCTCAGCGCCTCCGCCTCGGACAGTCTCAGCATCATTCCCAGCTCCGAGGCCGCGTCGCAGCTCAGCTCTCCGGCCGCCGGGCCGGGCCGGAACGATGCCTCGGGTTGCCATGGGAGACGAGGGATGATGCAGGCCATAAAGAACGAGAGGCGGGCCTCCAAGGTGAGAAGGGAAGCTGCAGCTAGAAGTGAGGATTGGCAGGACAATAAACACGAATGAATACTTATCTATTTTTTCCTTATTTGTTTTGTATGATAGATTATTAAGGCCAGGCTAAATAAAAAATATGTTACGAGAATAAAGTCATACAAGAATAATAAAGTTATGAGAATAAAGTCGTAAAATTCTGAGAAATTACTTTATTTTCATAATACTATGACAATATGGCATAGTATTATGCCATATTGTTCTTTATATCTGGACTATTCTGATAATTGTATTGTTTTTTATACGTAGTATTGTACCCACAAACTGGTAAATAATATCCAGAGACTCTTGATTGGGTTTTTCTTTTGCCCCAAGAACTTAAATGACCCAAATAGAGAAACAAAACATGAGTGAAATAAGGAAGTGACAGGAGCAAATGCAGGATGTGAACAGACAGGGTGACGGAAGGATCCAGAAACAAAGAAAATCCAGGAGCTTAAATATTGGAGATTGTTGACACAGAAGACAGGTGGTGCAGCAGGGATAGAGGCAGACAGGTAGACGGAGGGAAGATGAATAATGAAGATTAGGAGCTGAACGGATACAACCAACCAACACTGATCCGAGTGTCACAAAAGCTTTTATGTCAAGAAAAACTGATCAAATTTCTTAAAAACCTGACAAGTTTTTGTTGTTGTCTTCGGTGATGTGGAAATGTCTGCTGCAGTGAGACAAGCTAAAGAAAAACTCCAGCTACAACAAACCCTGAGCTTCTGCAGTCACAAACCCTTTCGTCCGCCGCAGCCGCCTCTGTCACCGAATATCTGTGTCATTCTGTAAAACCAGGATGGGTGAATTTTTCTGACGCGGACGTTTCCCCAACAGCGGATTTAGAAATATTTCTTCCAGAATATTCAGTGCAGTTCACGTCGCATGCTATCAAATCCTGTCAGGCACTTTGAGTAACGTCAGAAAGCTTGGAGTGCTGCCAGAGTCGAGCAGAGCGGTGACTGAATTCAAATTCCTCTTTAATGACAAAGAGGCAAAAAGCTCATACACCTACAGCCAACTAGGCATAACATTATGACCGCCACGGTCACAAAGTTCTTCACAAGTAGGGTAAATCCAACATAGCAATTCAGAATAGAGGAAACAAACCGCAGTAAAATCAAGTGTAACTCAAAGCTTCTTGGAACGAGAAGGTCTTTAGCTGCTTTTTAAATCCTGTTTAATCCGCTTTAATTGAACTTTAGTTCGTTTGTCTAGGAAATCCAGTTTGCTTTGGGAGATGTGGATGTGCAGGCGAACTCTGGTCTGCCTACAAACCTCGCTTTCGGTTCAGTTAAAGTGAAGTCTGGCGCGGTGTGAATGCGGTCAGAGACCGCTCGAAAACCTACCACTGGGGGTAGGAGGATGATGGCGTGTCATGTTTTTTAATGACTTATTGCATGAACATACTTAATTCACGTGCAATTTTAGTTGTGTTTTTGAAACATAGCAGATGCAAAACTGTTTTGTTTTTTTAAATCAACATTAGTAGATTCAGAAAGTTTTGTGCTCATGTGTAATGGAAATGTAGCCGTAGAAAGCTAACAGTAGGCAGACCATCACTGTTTGTGCCATGCTGACTCAAGTTCACTGCTGAAACAGCCAGCAACAGGCATGTGTTTGATGAACCGCGGTGTGTATGTTTGTGTGTGAATCGCCAGCCTGGAGGAACATTAAAACCACATTTTGTCTTTTTACCAAAATACTAACTTCTCCCCTCACTTTTGCTTCAGGTCCTGGGAATTGTCTTTTTCCTCTTCCTTGTCATGTGGTGTCCGTTCTTCATCACCAATGTCACCTTTGTCCTGTGCCACGACTCTTGCAACGAGTCGCTGCTCCACGATCTCCTGAACGTCTTCGTCTGGGTGGGTTACATCTCCTCCGGGGTCAACCCTTTGGTCTACACCCTCTTCAACAAGACCTACAGGAGAGCCTTCTCCAACTACATCAGGTGCCAGTACAAAGCCGGGGCGAACGCGGCGGGACAGGGTGGCAAAACCCTCCTCACGCCCCAGCAGTGCCCGTCGCACGCCGTCACCCCTCTGTTGATGGGCGGCCACGACAAAGCAGGGGTGGACCGCAACAGTAACTGTCGCAACGGCAGCAGGGGAGACAACGGGAGGCTGACGGTGGACCCGGAGGACACGACAGACGACGGGACGCAAATCGGATTAGTGTCGCAGAGCCTGTCGGAGTGCCACAACGCCGGCACGCTTTCGGAAACGGAGCCAGAAACGGAGATTGAGCAGGAGCTGTCGCTCATCAGCTACCCTCCCCCCACAGAACACACGAGCAGCGTGTGACTGCATGCTCGCCCCCCTTTGCTCCGACTCCAACCTCCTCACCCGGGGACTGTTACGAGGAAGTGCACCAGCTCTATCCAGACGTCACGGAAGCAGAGGGCGGAAAGGCGTCGAAGAGAAAAATAACCCTCAACATTCCAAACACGTTTGCCGTCGGCTTCGCCAAAACGTTCGGTCTCATACCATGAAGCTCAGGTTTTCACCTGTGGGGTTGACGTGTTCATCAACCAAACCTTGTGTTGCATTTCATGGAGACTGAGGTATCGAGCGAGGCAAGGGACAAAGAGAAGTGGGACTCGCTGTTAACCTGGTATGAAGTCAGGCGGCCCCTCCTGGAGTCCCACTGATGCGGGTTACAGAGCCAAGCGGGCCCCCCACGGAGTCCAACTGTGACTTGGAGCCCTCACAGAGAGCGAAGACACGGTCTGAGCAAACTCAACCAAATACACATCTGAAACAGTCAAGCTTGACTGGCTGAACCTTTTCACACTGCTCAGCTGACAGAGTCTGCAGAGGAGACTCTTCATAACGGCTGCAGTGAAAGTTTTCCCTGAGAGGACAGAGATGAAGGAATGTACAATCACCTCTAGGCTCCAGTGGACTCGCAGTGCCATCTAGTGGTCATGGAAATATCTTCGGTTGACCAAAGTAGATAAAAGAGCTAAAAGTAAAAGGGGGGGAAATAAAAAAAAAAGGCAGAGTCCTTTCATCTGTACTGCTTCTGTCGTCAAATACAACCACCTTGGAGACTCACAGCTTCCAAAATATTTTTACTGAAATCCACCAATAAAGTTTAAACTAAAAGGGCGAGGGAGGGGGGGGGGGATGTTTTTGATAGAGTGCACAACTATTTTACAGATTGTCTTTAATAGGAACAAAGCATATGAATTTTTTTACACTAGCCATTCGAAATAGTCATGGTTTTTATCAGCTAGTCTTAAATGTGGAGGTTTATAAGCCCATGCTGCCATCTCTTCCTTTGTTTTCTCCTCTGGAAGAAAAGCATGGCAGCCCGCAACCTTACTTAGTGTTCAGCTGTAGTACAAGCAAGAGCTGAAAAAAGAACATTTTCTGTCTGCTTACACCATGAAATGGACCTATTTGTACCTGATCAGCCTCTTCATCTCTGTTAGGATGTGGGTCACTGAAAAACAACAAAATACGGAGACGATATTCAAATCAACATCAAAAACCTGATACAGTACCTTTCAAAATTATTCAACCTCTTGAACTGTTTTAGGTATTTCAATCTTTACAAGCAAAAAGTTCAGTGTATTTAAAGGGGCAGTATTATGTATTTTCCAGGCATAAAGTGCTATTCTGTAGCACAAATAAGTGATATAAAAATACTATATATATTTAATATAACTTTAAAGAAATTTAACTTTGTAATTTAACACCTTGAAATTGGACTTCCGTCTCTTTAAGAACCTTCTGCTCTTTCTGAAGCTTCGCCTTCAAGAAGTCATCACAACATGGCTCCTCTGTTAACCCTTTAACAACGTTTTTACCAGAGTTGCTCTGAGAAGTAGCTCCTATCATGAGCTCAGCTGATGCGCAGTTCCTCCAGGTGTTTGCTAATTGCTCCTGGCTAGTCTGAAGGAGCTGATTGGTGGAGTCACAGAGAAGGTGTGATTTGTGAGGCGCAAGCTCTGAAACTTTGAAACTGCAGCTTGGAGGAGGAGCTGCATCTCGAAGGCAGGTCTAGCTCCACCCAGGCGTTTTGCACAGCTGAATGGTTGCCATGGAGATTAAAAGATTTCTCAAACTATTTTAAGGGAAAAGTAGTTCTGAACACTATTGAACCAGGCTGACTCAATTTATTCACACGCCTGTAATCTTTCTAAAACAGCATGATATTTTCCCTCCAGTTCAAACAAACAAGTTGAACTGTTGAAACAAACTTTAAGGTGTATGAATACTTTTGGATGGCTCTGTACCTACATTCTCTGGTTCTCATTACTTCCAAGCATAAATTTAGCCTGTTTTGTAGTCTTCTCTAAAGGACAAATGGAAAGAGCTTCTGTGTTATTTACTTCTATGAGAAGCAGGGATTTCAGTGAAAGCTCAGCCTTTCGTCAGCTCTATCTTTTTTTTTTTCCTCATCTGAACTTTCTAAGCTGCTGTTCCGTCATGCTGCGGGCCAAAGCGTAGCAGAGTTCGGACGCTGAGAGCCAATGAATTAAAACAGGAACACTGACGCGTTTTGCATATTTATCAGCTGTAGTTGAAAATGAATAATTTAAAAGGAGATAATCAGATGATCAAAGCGCTCTCCGGTTGCACGTTCCCTCTGATGACGGCTTTTCAAATGGAAATGCCCTGCAGAACTGCAGCTTTGACAGGAAACCCGGTGATCTAATTCAGACCATCAGAGCAGAGAGAGCAAATAATGTTTCGAATTTCAAAAATAGGGTGAGAACCTAGCCGCCTGTGATCAACCACTGACTCTGCAACTTGCAACATTTATAGTCCTGTCATTCAGAAACAATCCCCCCCCAAACCCAACGCTAGCATCTCTTTCAGTTTTCAACCAGACGTGGAAACTTTTTTGCCTGCAAAATTACTTTTTAAACTTTTACTTTCTAAGTCTTTGAATCAAACTCAGCAACTTTGAGTTTCAGTCAACTGAGGTGCCAGAGTGAAGAAGTTGGATGATTGATGATTATCGAAAAAGTAGCTTAACTACAAAAAAAAAAAAGAACTTAAACTCTCGTGAGTCAAGTTACCAATGAAACTCAAAAGTTTGAGCAGAAAATCAGATTTCTAAGACAGCAGAAAGTAACGTAGAATCTGACTTATGGTTTTAGTCGTACAAATGAAGTTCATTGGCAGAACAGTTTCTGATAGATGTTTTGTTTTTTTTTAATTTGAACAAAATAAAAAGTATTCTCAGATTGTACAACAGTGTTTAGGGCCATTGTAGATGCAAACAAAGCAGTAATAAATTTCTACCAAAAAATGTTCAGAAATGTTGAGATTAAGCTCTGAAATTTTCTAGAAAAAAACTGAGTTTGAAAAGTCAAAAATACTATCTGGAAAAACAAATTGAGGTTGAGCTCAGAAATTTTGTATAGACAACTTGGAAAAAATCTGCTTTTCAATTTTTTTTTTTTTTAAATGTCCAAACCTGGAAAATGTGCAGTTTTTGAAACTCAGAAATGTGCATGTTTTCTTTTTTTTTTCTTCTAGAAAAAAAAAATTATCTCAAAATTTCTGAGTTTTTTGGTGGAAATTTACTCCTTTTTTTAATCAAAATGAGTCACGAACGATGTTCGTGGGGTTGAAAGGTCAGACTCCCGCAGTCACACCTCTTATCTCTGAGGCCAAATAGCCAATAACCAGTTGGCTTCACCATTGGTGTTGGTTGATTCTGTCCATCCAACAATATTCTTTAATCTGAGAGCGACTGTGTAGGTGCTGGTCTAGATCTTCATTGGTAAGACGCAAAAACGTCAGAAAAACAAGAAGAGAGGCTCCAATCTGCAATTATAAAATAAAAAATGTCCAAAGTTCTTTCCTCCTTGGAGTTTTTTGGATGTTTCTATTAAGTATCGGTCAACTCCTTTTTTTACATCTCAAGGGTAGATGATGGAACATTTTTAAAATATCAAATTTATGAATATAATCAAGTCTTTGCGCAAAATTTTAACCCTCTGTGGATTAAAAAACACACAATAAATTCAAACTTTTACACTCAAATTATGTTTTCCAAAGTAGCTTAGATATTTTTTTGTTCACCACATCATCACCTTTGGGTAAAGAATAGTTTTAACCATTAGTAATCCAGCCGTAAGTAGTTCTGAACAGAACTGCCTGTGGCTTTTTCTTAAAGAGAAGAAATAGAGGGGTTTTTATTACCCTTATAGCAATTTTCCCAGTAGTATAGTAAAGCAATGTCCAATTTGCTAAACTGCTCTGTGGGTTGCTAAAAAAAGTCAAATTAAAACTCCATTCAGACCTTTCATAGACTCCTAATGACCTTCAGCCGGCTCTGAAGTGATGAACTGTTTTAACAGAATAATGTCCTACAAAAACAACAAACTGCACAAAGCAAGGAAAGGGGGGACGGCTTCTGCAACAGGACAGAAATCCTTATTACACCTCGAGGAATGTGTACAGAAGGTTCCTCAGCCTATAAATCTGTGTAAAGTTTTCCTCTCCACTCTCACCTGGGTCACTTTAGTCCCGCTAAAGACGCTCTCAGCGTAAATGGATCCGGCTATTCAATGAAACGTATCGGGTTTCACCGACATTTCTTTTGCAGGTTGGGAGTGTGACCCAGTCATCCGTAGGTTTCTTTGAAGCCCCTAAAGCTTCTCAGAGGCTGAATATTAACAACATGGAGCACTTTAAAAATTCAATTCGCCGTTTCTCTTTTCACTCCTCACTTTTAGTCAGTCAGAGTTTATGCCAGTAAGTTAGAACTCCGATCTAATAGGCGACTGTCTTTGAATTTGTACATCGAGGTTGAAAACAGAAGATTCTCCTGTCTCATCGTGACTTTTTCAAATAGCTACAGACTTAAACAGTCTTTGAAACAATTTTCTCTCCACTAGGAGAGGCTAAAACGAGCTAATGATTGTACCAAAGTTTGTAAGTATTTCCTCCATTACGGATTTATAGAACTATTTTTAAAAGATAACCTGAGATAATACAAATTCAAATGATTTTTTTTTAACCTAAACCACCCTGGCTTGTATGTGTAATGGTGATTGCCCCCTAATTTTAGCAATCAGTTGTAAGGCCTTTGGTACCAAAAACTCCAGTCAAGTAACAATGAAAACAGAGTGTGGGTCAAAGGTCATTTCTCTACTAGTTCTGTGTTCTACTGTCAGGACACACTCTGTCATGAAGTGGTATGGTTGGTGGTGGTGAGGAGAGACGCAGAGAACCCAGGTGTGGAGAAGATGATGAATTTAATGAAGATCTCACAGTCCAGGACAGGCAGCACGTTAGCACACAGCTAATACCGGTAGCGACTGACAAAGACTGACACATGAAACCTCAGGACTATACAGTTCTACTGAGGAAACTGCGAACTGACGTAGGACACGAAGAATGAGGAATGACGCTAACAACGACGAGGATCTGACAAGAGACGGAGACTACAGGTGGACTTAAATACACACGGGGTAATCAAGGGGACGAGACACACCTGGGAGACAAACGGGGAGGACAGGACAGAGACTCACAGGGAACAGCACTACACAGAAAAACTCAAAAATAAACACACAAACACAGATCGTGACACACTCCTCTTAATGGTACCGGTTTTGTCTCGTTTTCACCAAACGACTCAGAGATCATCAGGACATCTTCTAGTAAAAGTGGGACAGGCCTTCGCGTTGTTTTTGGTCAGCAGTAGGTTTTCATCTCTGAACCTTACCGTGGATGTCTCTTTGTTTTATGAACACAGCGGATAAGTTCTGCTGTGCTTCATTGCTCTGCGTTCATTTAAGTCCTTTTGAATGAGCCGTTAGATGCGTTTCCATTGACCATAAAATGAACAAATTGGAATTACGAAAATGAGTTTGCCTAATGGAAACGTGCCAATTTAGAAAAAAAATGAAACAAATGGTTTTCAATTAAATGCTTTAGCGGTAGGATGAGGTCGTTTTTCAGCTGTATCAGAATTTGCATATCTCGTAAATTTACACAAATTGGAATTACCAAAGTAAATTTTCTTAACAGACACAACGGTTTTGAAAAAACTCACATTTTTGGATGAAATGTTTTTGTTCCAGGATGAGGTAGTTTTTCAGTAATATAATTTCAGTATCTTGCAAAACTGCAATATAAACACTTTTTTCGTATCATAGAAGTCGTGTGATCAACAACTGAATGTTACTACTGGTGGAAAAGACGAAGGAGACGACAGGAAGTGGTGGGAGGATGATGGTGCAACATGTTTTTTAATGGCATTGCGTGAACAAACTTATTCATGTGTGATTTTAATTGTGTTTCTTATTAAATTGAAACACCAAATTACTAAATTGTGTTTTTCTTTTTCACATTAGTGGATTATCGACTAAATGTAGCTCCCATTTGTTGTGGAGCTACAGCTACTGATGGGGTCCTGGAGTAACTTTGGTGGGCTGACCAACCCTTGTTTTCTGTAATAGCAGATAACGACCCTCCCTGTTGGTTTCTGGAGTCCCAAAGCCTTAAAATGGCTTCGTAACAGTTTTCAGACTATTAGACCTTAACAGATATGTTTAGTTTTTAAGTCTTTTGGTCTTCATGCTGTCAGACAGGTTCTATGTAAATGATTTCTCATTTCTTCTGGGATGGTTACATTTTCACATCAGGATAGCCTTGATTAGACAGTTTCTCCCCTCATTAACGAAGCACTTTTTAAACATTTTCTTGTATTTAATCAATCAGGATCTCTTTGTCTGATACTAAACATTTTTTGGTGAGCTGAAAATCTGAAACATACAACAGAAGATTAGTGCTACACTAAGATAATATAGAGAATAAAGTCATAATATCTTTTAGTAATTTTATTTTTTATTTTTACTTAGTATGGCCCTATTACTCCATCATACAAACATGTAAATGAGGAACAAAAAAAACCTTTTCATTTAGCGTAAAATACTTTTTCACATCATTCTGGGTTTGAAGTGTTTCTAATCTCCTTGACCCGACCTTAGATACATTTCCTCCTAGTACCACTTTTTCCCCTCTAAAAAAATAATACATCATGATTAGAGTTTCAAATAGAGGAGGGGAAATAGTAGTGAGAGAGCCACAGTTTAATAACTATGCGTCCAGTGTACCTGCGACCCAAGCTGCTGCTGCTGCTGCTGCCTGTGATTGATTCTCTGGTTTGTATTGATTGTGTCCAGCCCTGCAAATTCAATCAAGGCCAGATATAGGAAAGCAATCACTGTGAAGACATATGTGGAAAGTTATAAAGTAATAATTTGATCTGGGTCTGGTGTGTACAGGGGTAGCTTCAGTTATTTGTTGAGTGTCCCTCTGCTTTTTTTTTTCTGTATCCATTGAATTTTATATTTCCAACAAAGCTGCATAAGAATAAATGTTTTGACAATAAAGAAATAATCTGTTATTTATTTTTGTCCCCCGAGCACTGATTACTTACTGAAGTCCACAGCTACTGGAGGTCAACATTCAAATGACAGGAGACAGTTAGCTAGCTAGCTTAGCATCTGTTAAGGTAAACAGGTGGGGGAAAAAAATATCTTTATGACAAAACCTTTGATTAAAAACATTGTATACAATTCTGTTTCTGTATTCCAGCATTTACTTAGAAAAAAATTAAGATAAGCTAATTATTTTTGTCAACCTGTTTCTAGATATCATTCAAAATTTTTTAACTGAAAGTAAAGTAATCATGTGATATCTTATTAAACCATTATCAGTTTTTATGTGTTGTACAGAGTCAGCAAAAGAAGCTCTGGATCAGCTAAACAGCTAACTCCAAACATTAACTTAAGCTAGCATAGCATAACCTCCTTTTGATATAACTATGCAATAGCTAACTGCATTGTTTGGTTTTTGTTTATTTTAGTTTTGTTAATGTAATGAAATCTTGCAACTTTATCAAAGCAGGAGTTCTTCTAATTAGACTGGTTCTTTATTTTCTTCCTTTTACAAAGTCTACGCTAAGCTAACATCACTGAGAGCTGACTGCATCAATTAGCTTTGCTCAAACTTTCTGGTTGAAAGCTACTAGCTTCTCGTTGAAGCTGTTTGGTGTTTTGAGATGCTATACAGAAATTAACCTTAATGAACATGATAATGGTGCAGCACATTTATGATGTAAATGTTCAACTAGATAAGGACACTTGTAAATTGAGAAAACCAATATATTGACTATTGAAGCCCATATTTGATTGTTTTTATAGAAATATTTGTATTGTCAACCAATAACTGGGTCATTAGTCTTTTGCTGTTTTTTTGTAGGTCAGAAGCAGAAAGGTTTGGAAATCTTTAGAGCATCAGTGCTGTAAAACTAACGATGGTGAAACAGTTTTACTGTAAAATCAGGCTACAACTTTTGGTAGCCTGAAACACAGGCAAGTTTGTTTAATACCTGTTTTATTCAAAAGTTACTTTAAACTTCATAAACAAGCTTCTTCAGTACTCTTCTTCTCACTGGTTATGACTCTGTCTTTGCAAAGGATTTTATTGAAAAAGTTTGACGAAGAAAGTTGCAAGATCTGGGTCTCAGTCTTCAAGTATCCTGTAGGTTCTGGATGTCCCAACACAGCTGAATTAATGGATGAATTGGCTTCTCAGTGTGTTGAGTTCTGCACATAAACTATTCAGTTGGTAAACCAGGGAAACATCTGAAATATGCAGGGCACCAGCTCTTAAGGACCAGTGTTGACTGCCCCTCCGCCAGAGTGCTATGTTAACTTTAATTGGATTATTTTTTTCCAATCACTAGAGTAGCTTGTTTTGATACAACCACAATGAAATTAACATGTTAGAAGACAAAATCTATTCAACTTACATACAAAATAAGAGCGGCACTTGGCGCAGACCGACGTAAGAAGCTCTTTACATGATTGCAAGCATAAAGTGGTGTGGAGAGTTAACAGGATGATAAATCAGAAAAGCCATGGTGGTTTCCTGAAAAACACACTTCATCCAATTTTTAAGGGGCCTCAGGCTGATTACTGATAAATGAAGGTGCTGCAGGCAAGACTTCAAGCTACAGCAGTATCTGTAGTAACCGACGCTCTGCTAAAAACGTCAGCATTGCATTTTTTTATGCCATTCAAACTTCAAGAGGCCAGTAGTGATCTCGCAAGACTGACCTACACAAAGGGTTGAATTGAGGTTAGCCGCTTGTAAAGCGTGTAATTGCTACAATGAGCCACAAGGTGGCGACAAAGCTGCGCACATGACAATGAACGTCTCAACAAATTGAATTTAAAAAGATAAAAAGAAGGAAATACATGACTGTCATTTTTGCTGATTTTGACAAAGGATAAAGCTAAAATCAACTATACTGCTCACATTTTAGTTTTCTCTATTATTATCTTATAAATATTAATTCAGTCTCATTTCAAAGAGCTAAGATTATTTTTAAGCTAGTTAGGTTTTGATTTATTACCCTTTTTTCCTAACAATGACCAAAATAATAACTTGAGACAGTTGGCCTTATTGACAATGTCTTTTTACTTACTACTTATAAATAAAGAAATATATTGTTATTACTACAATCAAGGATTATTAATAAATATAGTTTATCATTTTAAGCTATACCTCCAGCTTTAGCAGTGCCGCTGTAAATAATGGCAGACTTATTCCGAATGCTGAAGTGAAAATTAACTGAGCCTAGAGAAAGCTGACGGTGGCCATGATGGATCACTTTCCTTTAGCTTTAAGAGAACCTGTTCTTTAATTCATGTTGGTTTCATGTGGAGAATAACAATAAGATTTTTTATAATAAACACCTCTTTGTGTGTGGAATCTGATTTCAGTGTGATCATTTGCAGTGCCCGTGCGTTTACAGCTAAAAGGCTCATCTACCTCTGATGTATGGTCGACGAGAAGATGCTCTTTTAGGGCTGGGATGGATCAGCACCACGGGCAGTGACAGAGAGCGCATTAGGCAGCGCCATTAAAATCAGCACCACGGCCAGGGACGGAGATCTGTTTGAAACGTGATGCAGCAGCACCACCCAGTGGTAAAGGTGGGGAATAGCAGCAGACTGTAATATTTCATTATCTTGCAGCACAGTACACTTAATCGTTGACTTGAAAGGCCAGAGGCGACTCATTTATCTCACAATGTGATTAATATGATGAGAAAAATGTACTGTATGAGTGAATTGAAGGAAATGACTAAAAACACAGTGGTTAGCTTTGACAACTGTAAATATGTTAAGTGTTTATTGCACTTTTACTGGGCTTGGGAAATAATTAATATTTACGTATTTCATACTGTTTAAAGTCCTCTAGGTCTTCAGTTTTTACTGGGGTTTTTTCGTGGTGGAAAGTCAAGCTAGTGTTTTCACAACAAATGGCGTAACGACCCGACTAAGGCTTTTCGAGTTTGGGTAGCACGAGCTTTTAATTGGATTAGGATTAGCAGCACGCTAACTCAAATACAAAATGCAACATGTAGAGTCATTTTTTTCAGTTGTAACTAGTCCCTGGCGGAATAATACCTGTAAAACCAGCTTCTGTGGTTTATTAAGTCGAAATAAGCGTGTAGAAAGAAAGAAAACGTGTTTAGGCCCAGTGGCGGAGGCTTTCTTCTCATCCTTTCCTCGACGTAGACAGATAGACTCGACTGTCATCGAAAAGATTCGGATAGGTTCGGGTACGCATGCGTCCTTCGGCTGGTTTGCTGCGGCTCTGTTTGAGCCTGACAGCTGTGTCAAGCTAGCAAAAACAGCAACGTCTCCTGTCCAGAGCTACACAAAGTAAGACAAATGTAATGTTCTTCGTTGACCAGTTTACTATTGACGATTTACAGACATGTTTTGTAGCATATTTTCCGAACGAAAGACTATCAACGTTTACGTAAAAATATAGATTACACTCTAGGAGCTTGAATGTATCATAAAGCTACCCGCCTTCAATCAGATATACCTTCAAATCTAGGATGTAAATATTGACACAGATTTGTTGTGTTAATAAAATAATATACTATTTGATTAATTTATCCATCTGCTATTATAGCCAACTGTGAGCTACATATAAAACCTAAATGGACTACAAATTATTCATACCTGTAGAAATGACATTTTTCTACTTTCCAAACTAATTGTGAAGTGAAAGATTTTTTTTAAATAATTATAAACCATTTTGTTTTAAAAGATTAAGCATGACTTTTATTTAGGTGATGAAATTAAATAATTAAAAAAAACATAAACATAACACAGTCCGTCCATAATATGTTCAAAAAGGGTAGAATGAAGCTCATCTTTGTTTTCTACCCCTAAAATTAATAGACTATCTGGTTTCAACTGTCTTTACAAATAGAAATATGAAGAGAGCAACTCCTTTACTCTTATAACACTAAATAAAATGGTTGTTTGCGCCATTAAAGTCTGTCACTCCGAATTTATTATTAATAAGTCACTTCTTAAAACTGTTGATTGCACTGGCTTTTATCAAGGGATATAAGAATTAACAAAATAAATACATAATTTAAAATATAAAGTGGACCGGATTCAAATGCACGCTACGCATTACAAATAAATAAATAAATAATAATAATAATAATAATAATAATAATAATAATAATAATAATAATATTCCTTCCATTTCAGAATTTATTCACTTCCAACCCAGTGACATTATTTTTAAACAATGATTAATTGATGCTTGTAGCAATACAGACAAAAAAAGTGGAAAAAGTCAATAAGCACTTTTTTTAAGCAAGAAGCATTCTGAATCTAAAACGAAAAGTAAAAATGTGCAAAACACTTAAAAATAAAATGTAAAAACAACGACAAAATAGGAATATGATTATTTTTATTCAGCGCAACATTAAAACCTAATGTGGGGATCAAAAATTGGATGCTTTCTTGGACATTCAGTGTCGTTAACGAACGCTTCATCAGCGACAAACTGGACGTATTTTACTCCAAAATCGATTAAGCTGCTTTTATTTTTGAAGTTCCCACCGGATGTGGACTTCTTGCTTCGCGCTCTCCAGCTTGATACCCGTCGGGTCGACAGACGCTGCCTTGGAAACGACATAAATCCAGTGCGTGCAGCTGGGTTTCGAGCGGGGACCTACATTTCCTCACTTCAAAGGCTTCCGCCCCTCTTCTGTCCTCTTCCACCTCTTCTCCATCCCTTCCTCCATCCATCCATCTCTTCCTCCATCTATCAGCCAGCATGGGGGATCTGAAATGAAGCGCGGCGCAGCGGAGGAGGCACGGCGAGGAGCTTCGAAATAACCGAGAGCGAGAGAGGAGGTGACGGGAGGTGCCGCAGCCAGGTAAATGTGAGCGGATTTCCAATCAGCTTCGCATGCCACGGCCGTGGCGTGGAGCCGTGTCCATGCGGGGGCACGTAGCCACGGTGGAGACTGAGGGGGAGGGTGGGAGAAAGGAGGATGATGCATTTGTTTTTGTTATTGTTGCACGCAAAACAATAAAATAAAAATAAAAAGACAATACGTGCGTACAAACGTGATCAAATAAATGCGCGCGGATTTATCTGTATGTGTATGTTTTAATGAATTAACGCAAGACAGGCGCTCCTTTTGCACCATTCACACCATTTTCTCCTCCCCTGTGTGGCGGCGGCGCGCTGGTCAGGTCTCTCTCTCTCTCTCTCTCTCTCTCTCTCTCTCTCTGCTTGCCTGCAACAAAATGTCACCAGTTGGGAGGATTTTTCTTGCAGGATTTGGCAGAAAACACGCTTCAGGCTTCCAAAGAGAGAGGCAGATAGAGGGAAGGAATGGAGTATAAAGAAGAGGAGGTGTGCGGAGGATTCTGTCTGTAACGGGGATCCAGTGGATCTGCTCAAAAGTAGCTGCTGAAACAGAAGAGAATGGCACCAGATCTATGCTAAGTGTTGACATAGGGTGTGCTTTAAAATGGACGGCATAGAGATGTTGTTTTCAGTCTAAAAAAACATTATTATGATGATGATGATTATTATTATTATTGCTTTTTGATGTTACAGCTTTTGTTGCTTTAAACATGCCTTCATGTTTAAAGTCCTCCTCCGTCTAAGCCAGGGGTCCCCAAGCTACGGCCCGCGGGCCGGATCCGGCCCGCCACGTCATACCAGAGAGCATTCAGTGTTTTTTTTCATATATTGTATTTTCTGGTTTATATGTGGATTTTTTTATATGGGGCTCTTGAGCAAATGTGAAACTAACTTTCCCTCAATGGAATATATACTAGTCAGTCCCAGTCTCACTCACGGTTTTTTCCATTTTCATTCTGGGTAAAAATCTATCTACAAGCGCGAATGTGTCGTCGCCAGGCATTTCCTGTCATTGCAAACGAATAGCTCAATCCTTGTCCCGTCAGATAGTAAAATTGTCCCCCAGACATTTAGTTTATTCACATTAGCAGATGGAAAGTTGATTTTGATGATGAGAAACTGGATTCATTATTGTGGACTTTGATGCTGCTGCTCTAGTGGCTTGTAGTTCATGACGCTCTTAAGCTTTGGCGGATTGTTCCTGGTCATTTGAGGGTGATTGGTTTGATCTGAACCGACCATGTTTACGTGTGCAGTCATATTCATCCCAGGCGGGAAAATGAACGCTTCAAATGAAACAAAAGTCCAAGTTTTTACTTTAAAACATGTCAGAATAAGAGACGAATGACCAGACCTGATATATATTTTATGGCGATTTGTAAACGGTCGTCCTCATCATAGCTGCTCTCTCTCCATTCGGAGTCCACTTCAGGGGGTTCTTTCATGTCTGAACTCGGATTAGATAATAGGCTTTTTTTTAATGCTTATTTGTGAAGCTGCTGTACAACAGAGTCGTATTCATGAGAGGCTGTGCTCACAGAAGCTTGTGCTGATTTATTACATAAGCCAATGATAGAGGAAGAAGGGCCAAGAAGCCTCAACTCGCTCACACATGGATACTTAACTTCAATGAGTGAAAACGAAATATGGAGGGAGGCCTTGGTTGGTTGGATAAAAGGAAATCTTCTGGAATTTTGCAGCATCTTGTATGCTCCATGATTCAAGAAAATATTTGGTGGTTAGACCACCAATATGTTGGTGGTCAGCTTGTTTATCATTTATTGTGATAAGACTGATTTGTCATTGTCGCGGTAAATTCCAGTTAATGATGTTTAAAACCTCCTAAAAGTGTCCGTATTGTTGGAACTATTTTTTTTTTGCTATTCCACTGTTTGTTCAGTTAATGTGTGACAGTAAAATATCAATAGATTAGAAAATGTGATTAAATGCAGTCACTGTGTGGATTTTAGTGACACAAATCACACGTTATGTGCCTGGTTGTCCTAAGGAAGCGTATTGCTTTATTATTTAAGAGCTTTTATTTGTGTTTGTGGGACTATAATTCCTGCGACACTCAGTCACAGCCATGCAATTTCTTAAAAATATAATAAATAGTTAACGTCACCTTTATCGTTATTGTAATACTACCACAAAATATCGTGATAGTACTTTAAGTTCATGTTGCCCGCTGCTAGTTTAGAGTAAATATTATTCATGACAATACTGCTTTCAGGGGCAAATCCACCAAACACTCGTTCATGGTTTGAAAAATCCTCCATCATGTTGTTGCATGTAGATCTGCTTTTTTGGCTTCACTGTCATGATAAAAGGTTTGCTAATGATTAGATACACCAGTGTTTCTTAACCCTGGTCCTCACCACCCTCCTGCTCTGCATGTTTTAGATGTTCC
Source organism: Poecilia latipinna (assembly GCF_001443285.1). NCBI lineage: Eukaryota > Metazoa > Chordata > Actinopteri > Cyprinodontiformes > Poeciliidae > Poecilia > Poecilia latipinna. The sequence continues at coordinate 153,526 of NW_015113286.1, read as the reverse complement.
TCTATTCCAAAACAGCTGATTCAAATGATTGCATGACAGTCAGGTACTGCAGGAGCCTGTTAATCACCCAGAGGAACAATTCAGGTGTTTGGCAGAAGGGAAACACCTAAAACATGCAAGACATGGGGGCGGTGAGGACCAGGGTTGAGAAACACTGAGATGCACAGTAATTAGTCGTGAAGAGTTTTATTAGCTTTACTTCATGGCAAAATAAAATAAAATTTCCACCAGTGCAGAGCTTGTTCAACAGTTGGTTTTCCGCCTGTGACTACAGTCACTTAAACTAAAAAACACTTTATCCTGTGAAAAATACTTGTGTGCTGTGTGATTTATGAGTAGAGCAATGAGGAAATGGTCAGCAATGTTAGTACAGTTAGTTCACAAACGTTTAAGGAAAATAGAAATAGTTACTGCAAAAGGACAATGACTATTTTAGTAATCAATTCTTTGATTGATGATTAATTGATTAATCGGATTAAAAAAAATTCAGCATTCTGCAAATTTTTTATTTTATCACTTGAGCATTTTTATACAATATAAGAAATATAATAAAAATGCAACAAACAAGTAATTAAATTCTTTTTTAAAAATAAGAAAAAAACATTTTATTTCCTGAAATGCAACTATACAGCATTCCTCTAGTGTAAACTTGATTATTTGTAGCAAAGGATAACACATTGAAGGGCTAATCTGTTGATTATTTTTATGATTAACTTACTAGTAATTGGATAGCGAAAGGTGCTTAATACGACTTTTTTTTTTTTACAGAATTTGAATGTTAATAGATTATTAACTTAGGTCACGATTATTTCACTAATTGATTAATCATTGTTAATTGTGATTAATCACAATTTATCCGATCGTTTCATCTCTAGATAATTCAGTTATTTTCCTCATGCTTTAAAAAAGATAAATGAAAAATAATCTACTTCTTGCTTGCTTTTTAGTTTCTCCTAACAAATGAATCATTTAGTCAACAGTTTGTTTGTTTTTTTTGTTGAGGTTGGATTTTTAGTAAACATAACATTGTAGGTTTTGTCAGGATCTGGACACATTTTTTTAAAGCATTTATCTAGAAACCCCCCCCCCCCCCTTACATCTGTGAGACTGTAGCTTCACTCTGCCTTCACCTGTCGTCCTGACCCAAAATCCATCTGGTCCTTCTGGGGTCGTTCACAGTGCAACAATCACAGATACACGTGTGTGTGTGTGTGTGTGTGTGTGTGTGTGTGTGTGTGTGTGTGTGTGTGTGTGTGTACTTTGACCCAGCCACATAAGGACACTCATCGTCCTGCTCGTACCCCGGTCTGCCGCCTTCGCTGTTTCTGGCTGCTCTCTGATGTCATGAAAAATTTGTAGTTTTCTGTCTGGCTTTTCTTCCTCCCCGACTGACGCAATCTGCCTTAGTCAGCGGTTTCCAGGCTCGTTCATTTACAGCATGGAGATCGATGCTTCTCTGCGTGGAAATGGCGGCTGTTGCTTGGCGTTTTGGTGTTCATGCTCGGGTGTCCCTGGTGGGTTATTGGTGAAGCCAACGATCCTGCTTTGATCCTAAGTACTAATCTGTGGCCTCCTGCCTATGATAATATATCAAAGAAGAATGCAATAATTGCTGATCTGAGCACATCTAATAGGTAATATTGTCATTGCTCCTTCAGTTGAGCTTGTATTTTGTTTTCCCCCACTGAGGTCAGAAGTCATGGTGAGCTTTCACGGTTCAGTGCTTTATCTGAGATACCTGCAAAATTTTATAAATTGTTAGACAAAAGAGTGAAGGTAAAGCCTGATATTAGAGGAAGTCAGAGATTGTTTCCAGTGATGGAGAGTTTAAGTATAAGGTTTTTTCATTGAAGTGAATCCCCAGTATTCACGGGAGCTAGGGAGTTAGCTAAACTCTACAAATACTTGAGACGCTCCTCTAAAAACACTCAGAGTTTCTCATCTTAGAAGTTCAAATATCAACTATACCTTACTACAGTGGTGTGAAAAACAGCTAGCGCCTTCCCTGATGTTCTAATTTGTGGCATGTTTATCACAATTCAGTGTTCAGAACATCAAGCCAATGTAAATATTAGCAAAATAGCAGTTAAGTTATGTTTTAACAGGAGGGGAATCACTTTTTCACATAGGGCCATGTAGGTTTGGATTTTTATTTTCTCCCTCAGTAATAAACACCTTCATTTAAAAACTGAATTTTGTATTTACTTGTGTTGTTTTTGACTAATATTTCAGTTGATTTGATGTTTTTACACACTAGTGTGACAAACATGCAAACAAAAGCTATGAAATCAGGAACATTTCACATCGTTACATGTATTAGTCCACACAGTGGAAACTGCCTTAGCACTAGCAGAAGCTAATCCCTGCAGTGTTCGTTCTCTCTGCTTTTGAGAATTCAGCCAATCAGCGGCAAGGAAAGCAAATGGCGGCCCTAGATTGGCTGCTTTGCAAACGCCAAATGTCAAGCAGTGTTGCATGTAGTGCTTAATGTTTTAGCAAATACTGTATGGAAAAATCTGCGTCTAGGCAAATTTTCCGATAATTTTAAGTTATGTTCCACAGAAAAATGTTTGCCAGTCTATAAATACTTCCAAAAGAAAAGAGGCATATTCTGTCCAGCAGGACTTAATGTTTGGTTGTAGCAGTAAAAGTGTGGCCTGAGAGCTGTCTTTTCTTGAAGACTGAGGTTTCATTTGCAAATCCTGAGTCTGTCAAAGAAGATAGATGTGACCATAAAGACATTACATGTCCTGAAGTTGTTACGTTTTCTGTCAGTAGGCTCATGCTGCTCAGCATGCATCAGAGACAAGCAGAAAAACGTTTCAGCATCGAATGAAAGCTTTCTGGAGATTTAGACTAACACTCTGCTGCCGAACAGAGGACTTTAATTTCGCTCAAGTTTCTTCTCTTCCTGTGACCTCAGCAGCAAATTCATCTGCAGCTGGATGTGATTTAAGCAAAAGGAACAGATTCAAACTGTGACGGTGGAGGGTTTTTACAACACTACAATCTGAAGTCAGTCAGTTTTATGACCCATTACTAATGCCTGTTCAGTGTCAGAGGGTTTCCCACAGCATATTGATAGCGATTGTAGCGATAAATATGCCATTACTCATTATATATGTTGTGTGCCCATCAATACATAATTGTATTCAAATTATTTCAATTGCAAGATTATGCTACTTAATTTGTTTTAAATCTTTTTAAATGTCTTTAGCCAAGATGGGAGTAATAAGTTGTGTTTAGTCTTATCCATAACACAGATCCTTCCATTGTTTTCACAGAGTTTCTGCAAATTTAAGACTTTTCAAGACTTTTTTTTTTAAGACCCTTAAGAAGACCTGGATTGTGACAGAAACCTACAAAAGAAAATCACATATTTTGTGGCTGTGGCTCCCATGTCTCTTTTGGTTCTCAGCTGTGTCTCTCTCCACATTAAAAACATTGTTGAATTAAAATCCTTGAAATGGCTGACACTGGTGCTTGACCACCGTGTTTAAAATCCATTAACCCTCAGATTCCAGAGTTCGCAATGCATCGAACGCTGCTCTTAGATCAGTGCTAGTCAGAGCAGCGCCGACCATTTTCTGGGGAGCTTTATTAGCCAAAACTGTGACATTTGTGGAATCTGTTTGTGGCCGTTGGCAGCAGCTTTGTGCTTCTCACACTGGCTGTCTACAGCATTAACCCCCATAGTGCCAAGCATTATTGCGCAGAATGTAGATAGCTGTGGCGAAGACGAATGTCATCCAGCCAATTGGTTATAATTTTGCACTTACCCATGACAGATGCAAAAAATGCTAGCTAACCAGCTAGTATATTAGCAACACATCAGCAGTAGACTCAGCCTTAAGGTGTATGCGACTCAAACTTTTGCCTGACAGGAAAATCCTGGAAGGAAAAAAAGTCTGCATAGAGTATACAATATTAAATGGTCCTGCCAAAAAGCAATAATAATAATAATCATCATCATCATAATAATGTTTTTTTAGACTGAAAACAACATCTCTATGCCGTCCATTTTAAAGCACACCCTATGTCAACACTTAGCATAGATCTGGTGCCATTCTCTTCTGTTTCAGCAGCTACTTTTGAGCAGATCCACTGGATCCCCGTTACAGACAGAATCCTCCGCACACCTCCTCTTCTTTATACTCCATTCCTTCCCTCTATCTGCCTCTCTCTTTGGAAGCCTGAAGCGTGTTTTCTGCCAAATCCTGCAGGTCCTGCCCATTAGTTGTAATTGTAAAGTGGCAGATAAAATAAGCCTCCATCTTTAACAAGTATCTGTGTCTTTTATGGGCACCTCCCTGTTTCTTCCCAGACCAGAGAAACTGGGACACTGGGATCGATGTGACCTGTCTTTTCCCAGTAGGACCTCCTCTTCCTACCATCCCTGCTTCAGTAGAACCCAGTTTGTTCTATACTGTGTGTGTGTGACAGTGTCGGGTCACATGGTTTTTGCCGGATGACTTGTTGCGATCGCGCTGAGGTTGGCACATTTAATTGTGGGAGACTGGGTCGCAGAGGGGCACGAGGGGAGTTTTTTTCCCGCAACACACAACCGGGCAGAGGGTGAATGCTCCCCGTTAACACAACACTCACAGCCCAGAGCTGACCTGTTTACTAACCGCATTAGCAGACAATAAAAAGAGGGTACGATACAAGAAGGTAGGAGTGGTGTAAAGCACCTTTAGCTCTGTGTAAAACATGTTATTTTAAAACGTTTTGATCAATGGTTTGATGAACAAATTAAATGTAAAGGTAACGATGGAGGAGGTACACTCGCTCCTCCAAACAGGTGGCAATAAGTCAACTACGTGCTTTGAACTCAGTCTATTATCCAAACGCCATCTAGTGGCCTGGCATGATAACTACAGTTTCCTCAAGGTGTTTTGGCGGTGGCGTTTAAACATGAAACGTTTCCAAACGGAGATCTTGTGTTAATGTTACCTTCAAGACTTAGGGACACAAAATAATGCATTGTTGAAGGGTGGAAAAATAAAGACGCATGTTTTGGGATATTTCTTTAGAAATAGCATTGCCTTTACTCTGATACCCCTAACAAAAAACCCAATTTCCTTCTGAAGCCACTTAATAAAAGCAGGCCATCTGTGTGCAATTTAACATTTGTGTAAAACATTGTGAAGGTCCCAGAAGTTTGTTCGAGAACATCATATAAGTGAAATAACCTGGTACTGGAACTAGTACTTTTTAAAAAAATCAATATTGAGGAATTATTGACTTTAAACAAACTCCTATTTCTTGCTAAATAAAGTTGCTTGTACGTTTGTTTTGTCTTATTTCAGTTGGACTAAGATATTTGTACTAGAAACTAGACCAAAAATACTTGGTAAGTTAGTTTTTTTTCTTCGTGGAGCTTTGTTTTCTTAGTCAGTGGCTGTATTTTCTCCACTGTAAACTAACTACAGTTCTGTCCCAATCACTCGTTCTGCTGCCAAAATCAGAAAGTCTTCCATAGAAACCATGACAACGACCCTACAGAGTCAGAGACCGCGTGTCAGAGAGCGGAGACGAGGAGGGGGGGAAAAGGGACAGAGGGAGGCAAGCATCAGGCTCCTCGCTTCCTCTCTGCTCTTCTGCTCTTTTACAGTTTTGGATGATTTGTTTCTAGGGAGGATTAGTACAAAACACTTGGGGGAGACGAGGGGAGTGGCTTTATAACTGCAATCATTTTTGTACAATGGCCTCTCACCCAAGAGCATCAGCATAAATGAAGACATCAAAGAGAGCTAAAGCTGGAAAAAAAGGGTGTGGGGGGGGGGTTGGGCGAGCATGGAGTTTTTGACACTGAGGATGAAAACAGTAAAAAAAAAAAAAAGGAGGTTAGAGTCACAAAAAAGGAAGGCGTTAAAATGAAGCCAGCTCGCACGTTTAAAAATTTAAACAATCTCGCATGGTCTGCCTAATTCAACATCAAACAAAAAACAAATTAATCTGGTTTTGGTAGCATCAAACAAATAAAACCCACCTAAAAATGCTTTTCATACAGCTGACAGCTTGTCCAACTCATTTTTTTAAATATTTTTTTGTTCAGCTCCCTGATGCCTCTTTGTTAAATGACATTTGGCTTAGCACCAAACGAGGAGCTCCGGCGCTCCACAGAAATCTTGACTGAGAATAAAACATTAGCTCTGTTTCTCTGTGTTGGCTCACTTCATTGTTTGTGCAGATTTCTTTTCTTTTCTTTTCTTTTTTTTCTTTTTTTTTCAAAAAAAAAGAAAAGATTTTGTGTGTAAGATGCGGAAGAGATACAGATATTTGTCCGGACAGCATCTGCAAAATGTTGAGAACAGAAGTAATTTACATATTTAGAGTATTTGTTACTACAGAAGAATCAGATTAAAGAAGAATTGTTGTTTTTATTGCGTTTGAAGGATCAACCCATCCAGAAGCAGAAGAAAAATCTCACCTTTTTGTTCCGGATCTTGTAAAATACGATGTATGGACCAGTCAAACCAGGGTTGTAATTATTATTTAATGGTTACAGATTCTTTACAGTTTTTAATACATTTGAGTTTCAGAGTACATTTTGTACATATGATATCGGTAAATATCAGTTATCGGCCATAACAGCAATACTGGTATGGGATATCAATATCTGTCCAGATTTTCATATTGTTTCATTCTTCAATTAAAGTATCAAAACCTTTGCAAAATTTCTCCAGGTTTGTCAGCTTGTTATTTACTTGAAGTTTTCCTTTTTTTAAGATTTGGCTGAGCCATGTTAAATTGAACACGTTCTCAAAGATCAATAACATTTTAATTCTAATGAACATCTAACACCGGAACTTGAAGACATTTTCAATCTCTAAAATAAATAAACAAAATAAATAAATTATGAAGTCTCTGTAAACAAAACTGACCTTTAAGAAAAAGGCTAGTTGAGACCAAAACGCCAGACTGAAGACTTTTGTCATCCAGTTTTTGGTAGAAAGAGAGAAACACCTTAAATTATGCAAATGGAAATGATTGTGCTCATTTTAATTTATCGTGAGATTAATAGATTGTTTTGCATATTGCAACAGGCTTATGTAACATGGAAAACGTACTGCGAATGAACATTTTACAGTGGGGAAATGTATTTATTTTTTTGTCACTTTCACTTTAAAAATGAATCCCAATTGATAAGTCACGCAGTGCATCATTTAATTACACCAATATATAGAGACAGAGCTCCTTATTTGAAGTAGTTACTGCTCAAATCTAATTAGCTGTGGTTATTTGGGTAAGTCCTGCAGAGCCCAGGGGGGTGGGGGGGATGTGACAGGTTGGATCACAGGTTGAGGCCGATTAAGTGGCTCGGTGAAGACGTGTTTGTTTGTGAGTGTGTACTTGGTCATTAGCTTGGGCTCAAGTCCATATTCCTGAACAGAAGGAGGAGTAATTAAAGTCAGTAAGGTTTTCTCCTGTCTCGTTGTCCATCTACACGCTTGTAAAATTAAAGTAACACTCAATATTGCTTTATGCTAAAGGCTAAAATATAATCTACGGCCTTGGTGGAAAGAGGCAACAGAGTGGGTTAATTTACCCCCTGTTGAGATGTCTGGGTGCGTGAACCAGTCTGGAGTGAGGGGTCAGAGGTGAGCGTGGAAGCTTGGGGTCTTTTATAACCTCCCTACAGGTCTTTACAAACAGGATCCAATCAGCTTTGGATCAGACGGATAAAGTCTCATCTGTAATTACAACCACAGACACTGAAACACTGAGAGGAAGCTATGGAACAGGAACTTCCTTCTGAATGGTTTCCTACGTATTTTAATTTATATTTCTGTATATAATGTCAAATTTTAGGTGGGTACAAAATGTTTCTGCCTTATGTAATCGATTGTCATAACATTGACAGAAATTTCATGTGGTTTTAAAGATCCTTCCTCATTATGTTCGTAGCAAATCTGTACACACAGCCCCACAAACACCCCAACCCAACACCCATCTCAGATCATCTGCCACTCCATCCCTCAGCCTTCACAGATAACATGAACACATGAACAGGCTGTGCTAAGAGCGGTGGCAGCAATCATGAATGCGAGAGGCACATTTTAGTTTTTGTTTTTATGTTTTTCATTTAGTGTTTAAGTGATACGTGTAACAGTTTGTGTTGATTGCTTTAAGACGTGGCTGGATCCATACTTTGAAAATTTATCTTGCTTTTGACAGGAATTGGAGTCCTAC
>NW_015113286.1:129911-140566 GCF_001443285.1 Poecilia latipinna | reverse complement strand
TTTTACAGCATGAAATGTCTGAATGAGTGCTCATCCAACACTGGTGATTCCATACTTTTTGCCAGGGGTTGTACTGTTGATTTGGGGGGGGGGGGGGAATTTGAAAGTGGTGCATGATTAATTGCCCTTGTTTTCACATTTCATACATTTCTACTTCCACTTTTTTTTCTTTTTTTACCAATAAACAAAATATCTGATATCTATTTAAATAACCAATGTGTATCATTATATGTTTCTTGGTACTCTAATATTTTGATGAACTACAGAGATAAATAATCACACAAATTATAGGATTTCATTGAATTTAATGGTTAATAATTATTTAAAAACTTCCTTTAATGCATTACTTGTTCGAATAGTATGTGGATGTTGGGATCAGTGGTGTAAAATTCAGTGTCCTGTTGCGTCTGTGAACTTTACAGGATGTTTTGGTTACTTTAACCATAATGTCACTTTCTTGTTGAATTTTTTGTCCTTATTTGAGGATTAAACTATTTGTAACATAACTCAGGTTTTGACTATTTCAAGCGTTCAGCATGCTGAAGTGAGTGAATCTTCTTCAGCAAATGTGTTACAAAATTCAGTCATAGCCTGACTTGTCTGATGGTTGAATGATATTGTATGCACCGTTGTCGTATGCACTGTTGTCGTATCCACAAATGATAAAGTAGGGTATTTAACAATGCTTTGGGGGAAAAGGCAGTCACTCAGGCTAAGATAACCTTGTCGATTCATGTTTACCACTTACTATCTCCCTGTTAACCTTAGGTTATAACCCTGGGACTGTTCATTTAGTCTGTACAGCTTCACTGTTGCCCATGGAAACAGAAAATTGTCACCATGTGAGGAAACAACAATGCTAACTAACATTTTCTGACAGGTCACTTTCACTTGTACATCTCTAAAGAGTTTCATTTTGCCACAAATTTCTTGATCTGATCTGACCTGACCTTTTAGAAATCGTTTCCTTTGCTCCTCTCGGAAGCCCGGGTGTCACGGTGCGATGGATCATCCACAGGCCGACGTACCAAAGTTTCCACTTTTAGTTTTCATCTCTTGGCATCTTTTGCTCCCTCTTTTTAATTTCTATTTCGCTTCCCTTCTCTCGTTCTTTCCGTGTCCTCTTTGTGCAGTCTTTCTTTCATACTATTTTCAGTGGCACAGCCAGTTCCACTTTTGATCTGAAGAGCAGATTCCTCAGTGTGTTGGCATGACAACACTCCCGTGGCTCCACAGCGTACTCAGGGTGCTTTTCCTCTTCCGTCTATCGTCTGTTTTCTTCTTTACATTTATGATGTTTGGATCTAAATATTTTAACATTTAAGCTTGTGTTCTTTAGTGTTGTTCGCTTTAAAAAGATTCTTTGGTTAATAATGATATATGTACTATATGAATTATGTATTTTTGATTTTCAGATGCTCACATCGGACACTAAAGGCAGTGCTCAAAATGCTAAAGGTCACAAATTTTTTATTGTTTTTTTAGTTTCCAAATCTGATACTGCTGATGATGCCAGAAAAGTCTGATGCCTGCAAAGCCTATGTAAAGTTTAATATAGTTAAACTTAAGGAATCACAGAGACTGGAGTGTGTGAGTTTCAATGTTAATCAGTCTTTGGTAAACATGGTTGTAGTTAAAATTAGCGCCGTCAATCGATTAAAATATGTAATCAGATTAATCACACTCTCGCCCTTTGATTAATCACAATTAACTTTGTGTAGGCCTGAAATATAAAAATGCACATTTTCAAAAACTGCTTAAGAGAATGTTTTATTGTCTCCAACCAAACATCTACGTTTTTCAGGTTTTCATATTTACGACGGTTTTATATGAAGTCCTTTTGTTGTAATTTAGAAACGTTATCTGTAAAGTGGTTATGCTCCAGTGAAAGAATAATTCACCGTTGTGATAAGTAGGCTACATGCTACCTTGGTTTTATCCAAATGTTTGTTGTCACATCTTTTTTTGTCTTGGTGTTACTGAACTTTATTTGACAGGAATCTGACAGGAAGTGAGTAGACAGACGTGCCGTTGAACTGCCGTTGAACTTTTTGGATAAATCGCAAATGTTGACAGCCTGAGTTTAAATTTAGTGTTGATATGAATTTCACCTTGATAGGACAAACCAATGATAAGTTTGTTTACATCAAAACAACACTTCACATTTTGAATAACAGATTTGCACCAAAAACTTGCATTTTTGCACACTTTTTAAATATATATATATATATATATATATATATATATTTATTTATTATTATTCAGCTGGAAAAATAGTTAAATAATTTAGTTTTATATGAAAAAAGAAATGTGAAAATGAGGAGAACCTCCTAAGAACATCGGGGAAAGACAAGCTTAAAATTTTCTGCCAGAACAAAGGCAACCAAGTTGCTATTGTATTCTTGACATTCCTTTGAAGCAACTGTTTGTGAGCGGGAATATATTTCTATTTAAAGAGGAATCCTCAGAAAAAGGTGAACCTGTTAGGAGTTGTTTCTCTGTTTACCCGTTCTCTTGTTGAAGCATAGCCGACTAGAACCATGTCAGTTTGCCTTGCAGCTGACCTGAAAGTGTTCATAAAGGAGACGTAAGCGCCCGAGGGTCAAAACAGAGTCGCTTCGTGTGTCTGAAGCTTTTATGACCGAGGAAGAAACCGCAGATTCTCAGACAGACATGGAAACAGGGGAGGGGGGGAAACCCCAGTCTTTGTTGGACGCTCGGGAGTTGGGAGTTGGAGTATAAGGTATTCGCTCTCTACTGATTTATTGATGAAACCAAGCGAGGAAGTACAAAATATTTGGATCGAAAACGAGCGCAGGAGCCAGCTAAAAAGACGACTGGGGGACCCACCCGACAGACGAGACGAGCAGCACCCATCGGAGCGGGGAAGGAGGATGATGGGGAGTTTTTATGTATTATTAACCAGCGAGCTTCTTAGATTATTTACAGCAGCTGGAGGAAGGGGGGGAAGACATTGGCTGCTGCGCAAGCATACAGGCGCGTGCACAGAGGGAAGCTCAACAGCGTACTTAAGAAGCCGCAGCATCATCTGAGGTAGTTAACATAATTAAATGTCAGAAGCTGTTAGAGGGAGGAACGAGCGGGGGAATGCTTCAAACAGATCTGGTTACTACTTGAAAACTCACTACAAACGTCTGTTTGCCCCCGTTTATCGCAAATATTTCAGAGTAAACAAACACGTTATTGATTGAATATGCAGAAACAAACACTTCTTCTCTTGATAAGAGAATCGATTCCTGTGTTGCTTGTGTTTTTACAACACTGTATTCTAGTTTTTAGTAGGTGGTTCATACCCATTAAAATAGACAGAAGGGACTTCTCAAATGTCTCAAAGCCCTGAAACAACTACTCCAGGCCAGTAGGGGGCATTAATTTTGATTTTTATCAATACATGAAAACAGATGGGGCTAGGCTAAGATTCTCACTGTATAATTCTTAAAGCTGCAATATGTAACTTTCATTTTAAAAAATAGTTTTTTGCATGTTTGTTAAAGCATGTTGTATAGTTTTTAGTGCAAATATCTTAGCATATTAAAAAAAAAAGACTAAAATAATTCACATGTAAATTTGCAGCAAGACACAGGAGCCTGTTTAAGTCAATAATTTCTTAAAATTTATGTAAAAAGTACTGGCAAATTATTTCACTTGTTACATGGAGAAAATGTCTTATCAGTAAAAACAATATTACAATAACAATCAATATTAAAGAATTATTGACATAAAACAAGCTTCTATATCGTTCTTAAAAGTCACTCATCAGTTAGTTTTTCTTATTTCAAGTGTTCTAAGATATTTCCACTACAAACTACCAAAAACACTTTGTAAGATTTTGTGTTTTTGCAGTGAATATGGTTGACTGTTTGAATCAGATTATTGAAATAAAAACATTTGGATGACATTTAAATATATTTTAAGATAAACCAGAAGTTTTTTTTTGTTTTGTTTTGTTTTTTAGCTGGGAAGTTCATCTTAGGGTTTTTGAGGTTCAAAGATAAATTTCAGTCCTGGCAGTTTGGTGGTTTTGGGCCCCAGAGAAGCTTTATTTCTAGTAGCACCCCTGATCCTTACTCATCCTGCCTCGTCTAGTTTCTCTGTCTCCCTGTCAGGACCCTTCCGGTCTCTCTGCCCAGTTTCAAGCTCATTTGCACCATTTATAAAATTCTTTCTGGCTCATTTAGTTTCTGGCTCACGCGAGGAGCTCTGGCATTAGACAGCACGATGAGTGACTGCGCCCCACGGTGGACATGACACCTCCGTTTCCATCGGCCTCACAAATCAACATCAAGTCATTTCCTCCCCTCCCACCCCCATCCCTATTATTTCCCAGAAATGTTGGCATATTTGCATCCATCTTACTCTTTGGATATTCAGAAACTGTTCACTGGGAGGTACGAAAGCTCCGAGTTTAAGGAAACGGATCGTAACCATAAATCAGCGAAGTTGAAAGTTAAATAAATAAAAAAAAAACATGGTGTTTTCAGTTCTTTTTTTGTTGTTTCTGCAGGTGTAGAGCAACATGCCGCTGGTGAAGAGAAATATTGAACCCCGGCACTTGTGCCGTGGGGCGCTGCCAGATGGGGTGACCAGTGAACTGGAGTGTGTCACCAACAGCACACTGGCAGCCATCATCAAACAGCTGGGTAGCCTGAGTGAGTAATATTTACACACGTTTTTATAGTTTTTCTTCTAATCTCCAGTAGAAAGTAATCCTCACTTACAATAACCAGGTTGAAATCATTTACTTGGTCATCTACTATTTTTAGTAACATTTTATGTGACTTTTTCAAAGCTAAGGACAATTTATTTTAGGGCTTTTGACATACATTTCTCAGATTTATTGTGTTTCTACACATAAAAAAAAACAGCTTAGTTTCAATTGCTCTGCATAAATTTCAACAGCAAAGATGCTTCCAGTCAATTACACCTTTGGTTAATAAAGCCATGAAGCGCAGTTTCTAGTCTGCTGCTGTACTTATTCTCTTTTGAAATATCTCACTTTAAACAACTCATTGTAAATGTGAATAGTTCATTTACTAGCAAGGACAAAACTTCTTGTGAATATTAATCTCCACCCAAATGACTCAGTTGATATATGCAGGGCAAAATAGCTATCTAAATGTGTTTAAAAGTTATGTGCTAAATTATAACTGTGACATCTCATTCCGGGTGACTAAAGGCACTGCCTCTGCTGCGTCTGTCAGACGTAAATTGAGTGGTGGGGACAGAAAAAAAGAAAAAAAAGGGAGGAATAGATGTCTGTTTGCGCATTGCAATCTAGTTTAGTTTGCATTTGCATCTCTCTATCTCTCTTCCTGTCATGGTTTTATGGAGGTATTAAGGTTTTTTTAGTTTTCAGTCTGACGAGATTCACAGCAGAATGCAGCCTTTCCTGCAGAGACAGACGACAGGCTTTTCTTCTTTGTTTCTTTTAATATTCTTTTGCATTTTCAGATAAGTAAATTGAAAAAGTAGATAATCAATGAATGTATTTCTTTTTTTGTTTTGCTTCTTTTGAAACTATTTTCCATCTTACTGTGAGACTACTGGTGAAACTTCAAATGCGATCCGTCTCAGGGTTGCTGGTTTTAAAACCTGTGAGTTGGGATTGTTAGGTCTAATTGCTGCTGTCAACACAGTTAATAATTTGGTTAGCAAACTTAAAAACTTGGCAGGATTGTGCCACATCGGGTCAGATCTTATTTGGCCAAATTTGTGGAAATTCTGAGTCTGAGCAAACAGAGATAACACACGGGGTTCCTCAGGGCCCCATACTTGTGCCACTTTTATTTTATATCAGAAAGTCTTATTAACACGATCTTTTACCACCTCAAAGTCCTGCCAAGAATAAATGGTTTCCTGTCAAAACAGGACAAAAAAAACATCTGCATGCTTCTAGTTTGGATTACACTAAAGATGTCTATACAGGCCTCCATCTTTTCAAGACCAGAACTAATCAAGTGCGGCCAGCGTTGTGTTTCTACACTGTTGGAATTGTCTACAACAGAATGCTATTTAACAGAAGTCCTTGTGCAGTTCGACTGTCGAGATGGAACAACATTTGCTTTTAAATATTTTATGACAGATGTGTGTCTGTAGACGCTGCAGTTCTGGTGAGTGGGGGGACTGATCAAAAGCTGTTGACGTTTGAAGGATGTGAACACCACAAATCAAATCTGACCTCACCTGGGTCTCTGCGCTGCTGCCTAGGTCGCCATGCTGAGGACATTTTTGGAGAACTGTTCAACGAAGCCAACAGCTTCTACCTGAGGATGAGCAGCCTGCAGGAGAGAGTGGACCAGCTGGCTGTGAAAGTCACTCAGCTCGACTCCACTGTGGAGGAAGGTATGCGTGTGTGTGTGTGTGTGCATGTGTGTGTCTGACTCTGGAAAGGTCATTCTTCCACAGAAATACATCCAAGCAGCCATGTGTGTACGTCTGTGATTCATCTTTTGTGTGTTGTTTTGAACAAAGGGATTGTTTCTATACCTGTGTGTGTGTGTGTGTGTGTGTGTGTGTGTGTGTGTGTGTGTGTGTGTGTGTGTGTGTGTGTGTGTGTGTGTGTGTTAATGTGAGTGTTGGTGTATTGTGATTTGCATTTTATGCTTTAAATGTCTTTTCTTTGTTTATAGGTACATGTGTGCTTGTGCTTTGTCCTCTAACTAGTCTTACAGCAATGCTTCATGGATAGAAGAGCTCTTACATTATCATATACAGTACAGAAGAATTCAGATGATAATATTTTCTTGAATGGTGGGGGACTTTGGTTTGTCCCAGCATAGCACACAACAAAAATTAAAAATGGGTAGTAATAATAATAATTTATTAATGACGTCACAGGCAACGTTGGCTTTACCAGAAGGGGAATGTAAATGGTGATGGCAAAAATGTTGGTAAATTCCCTTGGGAGATGGTAAGGGCACATTCTGATGGCGAGGAGTTCGATGTTAGAATCACACACATGATTTTTGACATGAATATGATCCAGATTAAGCCCAGAAGCTTCTGGACTGTTGGTGTCACAAGATTAGCATGTCATAAAGTTAGCATACATGTTTTACTTAGACACTGTAAAACTCACACTAATGACCATAAAATCTATACATATCCTTCTCTACTCACATAAAAAGTCAAAGTAGGTAGTTTGATGTAAGGAGAATGTTTATTTGCCAGAGTAATTCTCAGATGCTACGGTTTGGCGTTCCGTCTTGTCCCTTGGGGAGTATCACAAAAAGTACATGTCTGCTCAGTGCATGTAAACAATCTGTCCTGTTTTTTATTACATTTGTCTACATTATGCTTCCTTCTCATATGATGTCTGTGTGTCTGCATATCCCAAGAGTGCTGGAGTGAACTCACCGCTAAGATGAACCTTACTCTTTAGCTGTGTTTGTGTGCATAAGTAGAGCTTCTGGTTGGTTATTAGACTCTCAGCCATTTGGCTTCAAATTGTCTCCAATAGTCAGTTATATGAATGTAGTTGTTCATATTTAATTTTTGCATGTTTGATTTATTCTCTTTGTAGGTACATTTTGTAAGATTTATATGTTCTAGCTTTCTGCCAAATGCTAAAGTCTGGAAAACAACCTGTAACATTTACAGTTACCTAATACTGCTCATCTGTGGTGGTTGTTGGTCGAGAAGCACAACGGATTAGTCCATCAAAGGTCAAACACAAGCTGCGTTTCCATTACAAATGTGCGCGAAAATTTGTTGATATTCAGTTAATGTCGAAAAAACACAACTTTGCAATTGCGGCGTTTCCATTAAATAAGAAACCCAAATAAAATCACGTGATCAAGTTTGTTCATGCGATAAGTCATTAAAAATCATTCTGCGCAATGATCCTCAAACTCCTTCTTGTTGTCTTCTTCGTGGTTTGCACCAGTGACAACATCCGTTTGCGATGTGAACAAAAGTGTTTCCATTGCAGTTTATTAAAATAAACTAATTTTCCATAAAAACACCTCATCCTAGCACCAAAGCGGTTTATCAAACAAAGTGTTTTTTGAAGATCGACTTGTTTTCATTAAGCAAATTTATTTTCTTTGTGTAAAATTGAGCAATTATATGGCCAATGAAAAGGCACCTACAGAGGCCCACTGGACAAACAACCATAAACACACACACACGCGTGCGCACACACACCAACACACACACACACACACACACACACCTACACACATACACACACATACATAACTGAAGGCAATTTAGACAGAGCCCAGGCCAGGATTTGAACCTTTTGTTAAAAACTGTCATTGCACACTCATTATTCTACTTGTTTAAAACTTTAAAATGATCATTCTGACTGCAGATAAGTGCAAGAATCCAGTGAATCAGTTTTTTGTGGCCGTTTCCAGAGTTTAGAAGATCAACAGATTTGTAGCTTAGTTAAATCCCGTGTTCTGTTGTCATTAACCTTTTTGATGAGACTGAAAGAAGCCACATGTGTTCATGCCTCCTATCTTTTTAGCTCAGGTTTCTTCTCTTTTATCCCACTTTCCTTTTTTTCCATCCTCTTCTCTCCCCATGTTTAGTTTTCATTTTCCCCATCTATTTTATTTTCATGATCCTCTTTTCTGTCTCTATCCCTCTCCTCTCTCTTTTTTCCATCCTTGCCTGGTTCTGCCGAGTCATTCTGCAGCACAGCAGCCTCAGATACCCAGCGTCACAGCAGCGCAGACGGAGATGAAAAGAAAAACCTCAGCAGTCTTTCGTCATACTCTTTCATCCCTCTCCCATTCTTTCTCTTCCACCTCCTCCTCCTCACCTGCTCAGTTTTTCATCTCCTCACTCCCTTGTCCTCCCACTTGCAATCCATTCCTCTGTCCTCTTGATACTATTTTTTTTAGTTCTCTGTTACAGAAGTCATGATTCACAAACCTTTCACTTTTTTATCTTTTACTACTTCTGCTCAGTCATTTCCTCTTGTCCTTCAGTTCGTTTCTCTATTTCAGTCTCTCCATCTTATTTGTAAAATGGCGACACTGATGGCTTCTCTCTAGTCAAGAAGGAAGGAGGGGTATCTGAAATGGGGAAAAAAGAGAAAAAATATCGTAAAGAGAAATAAGGAAGGAGAATATATATTGTAAAGTTAGAATATTTGGTAAGGAGAAATCTGAGTATCTTGTAAGAAAAGAAGAATAAGAGAATGATGCTTAGTCAAGAAAAGGCAAAAACACTTGACATGTCTCTCTGTTATGTAATAAGTAAAACTATTATGTCATGTTCACTTTAACTAGGCCATTGTAGATGGTGTCAGGTTTAAACCGTAGAAGGAACAACTGATTCCTCAAATTATTGTACCCTAAGATAGTAATACAAACCCACGAGCTTTATCACCTTAGTATTATTGAAAATATTTATGACATGTATTGAGAAACAAATGTTTTGCCCACTATCTGTTCACATACAGTACCCCCCTCAGTTATTGGCACGCCTTTAAAAGGCATAATGCTTTAGATTAATTTGTATTTTATTTCAAATGCTAAAAAAAAAAGACATCAATTTCTGTTTCTAAAGGTGTGGAGGCTGGTCGAGCAGATTTTATTAAACTAGCAAGGTGTGCTTGTGCGCTCTTTCACAAGGCAGGCAAACAGTAATAAAAATGCTACTGAAAAAGGAAAATTTGAAAGATTTATGCTAATCTTCTTGTTAATCATCATGTGTCTTACCTTTTTTGGAGTAGTAAGACGACAAAATGAAAAAAATAAATAAATTCTACAAAAAAAAACTACCTCAAAGTAATTCAGAACAATTTAAAATGTATTTATTTTTTATATTCAACAGTGACCAGCTAATTTAATAGGCATCAAAAAGCATTAAATTTAAAACATTATCTGTTTTGCTTTATTTTGCACAGTTGAATATTTCTGATAAACAGAAAACAGTTAAAATAAAGGACTAAAAGCAACAGAATTGAATTCTCCTAGACACATTTAGACCTGTAGAATCAAGAATCACCTAATCAGACCTGTCTGACACAAAGCAGGCTAAAAGAGCTCTAGAACAATCTCAAAGAAACGATAAATAACCATTTTTAAATTTTTTATGTAACAGAATAAAACATTGTGTGAACCAGCAAAATAGAAGTCCTTTTGTTGAACTGCAAACCCCAGATATTTTTTACTGACTCAGAAAATGTAAAAAAAAAAAAAAAAAAAAAATCTGTAACACATTCTTCTGTTTCACCTACAGCAGGGGTCCCCAAACTATGGCCCGCGGGCCGGATCTGGCCCACCTCCTCATTAGGTCCGGCCCCCTGAACAATACCGGATCTGGCCCACCTCCTCATTAGGTCCGGCCCCCTGAACAATACCGGATCTGGCCCGCCTCCTCATTTGGTCCGGCCCCCTGAACAATACCAGAGAGCATTCAGTGTTTTTTTTTCAATATATGTGGATTTTTCATCAACCACCAGGGGGGCTCTTGAGCAGATATGAAACTTAGTTTCCCTCAATGGAGTATATACTAGTCAGTACCAGTCACCGTTTCGCTCACGGTTTTTTTCCATATGCATTCTGGGTAAAAATCTATCTACAAACGCGAATATGTCGTCGGCAGTAATCCAATCCCCCCCCCCCCGCCCCCCCCCATTTCCCTCCCCCCCCCCACACCCCCCTTCCCCAAAACCG
>NW_015113286.1:118398-126803 GCF_001443285.1 Poecilia latipinna | reverse complement strand
CGTCGGCAGTAATCCAATCCCCCCCGCCCCGGTCCACAGTTTTCACTCCCCCCTGACCCCCCCCTGTCAACAAAACTTTTCTAAGGTTTCTTTCTTGAAAAACTAAGACCGGCCCCCGACCAGAAAAGGGAACAGACATGTGGCCCTCGCAGGGAAAAGTTTGGGGACCCCTGACCTACAGCAATGTAAATTTTCAGAAGATTGGCAAAACACTTATGTAGATTCTAGACCTCAACAGAGGCCCTCACTCTCTTTTTTTTATCTCATGGTTATCAACTGTATTTTGACAATTTGCAAGGATGTGCTAAAAAGAACATCCTGCAGAACGTAGAGGGATGGTGAAAAAGAGAGTACACAGTGAGGAATAAAATAAGTGTGCTGGAAGAGTAAAAAGTCTCTTTGAAGATGAGTCTGAATCAAAGTTTCATTGGCTTCTACTGCAGTGGATTATTCATTTGGCCACAGGGACAGAGGCTTAGGAGGCAATGATCAAACACTGTTCAGACGGTACGGTGCTTTCACTGCAAGCTTACATATGAATCAAACAACCCTTTGCCTTTTAGTTTTTAAGGAGCAAGTCACTGCAGTCAGAGGCTAACTGTTCTGTCAGCATCTGTACACATAAATGATCATTCAGTAAATCACTGACAGGGACATATGTTACACCGTTTGTGGCTTAACCTTATTATACGCTGGGTTGGTGTCAGCTGATCCCACCCATGTGTGTGACTGTGTGTTCTGTCATATGGAAGATGCTAGATAGTTATGTGTTAAACCTCTTACAGTATTAAAGGAATGATACGCACACACACACACGCATACGCGTATTTGTTGTTTGTGATACCATTAGGACAGGGGTGGCCAAGTCCAGTCCTCGAGAGCCACCATCCTGCAAGTTTTAGAAGTATCCTTACTCCAACAGATCGGTATCAGCTCTACAGAGGCCTGATAACGAGCCAGTCATTTGATTCAGGTGTGTTGAAGCAGGGATGCATCTGAAACTTGCAGGATGGTGGCTCTCGAGGACTGGACTTGGCCACCCCTGCATTAGGACTTTTAGTATGCTTATGGGGACACACTTTTTCTTACATCTGGTAACCACAAAAAATATGTCAAAAATTTTATTTTACGCATGCTTTCACATAAACACACATGCACAAACACACGTCATTGCTATTTCTGCTTCTGTGGCGTACACAAACAACACAGTGCAGATGCTTCTGTTATTATGCATCTCTCTGTCTGTGAGTTTATGATGCCTCTTTGGGATCCTGTCTGGTATGAATGTGAGAATAGCCACGATTCCAGACCTAAATCAAACTGAGAACTTGTGGCCTAAAAAGACCTAAAAAGTTGATCTTCCAAAAACTCTTCACCTTGTTTGACTGTTTGCAATAAAGTAAAAACAAAAATCTTGCAAATTTTGTTGATGGTTCCACAAGATATTGTCTGATTACTGAATGCATGCTGCCGCACTTGAAAATTTTAATTTGTAAAAAATTTATACATAATCTTTTTCCAGTTGTGTGATATCAAAATTCCAATCAGATCATTATATTTTCAGCTGTAAAAGATCAAATGTATTTTAAAAAGTTGTATTTGTTTATGACAGTGTAAAGAAAGTCAATTCCTAGTGTGGGTTGAAGGTAAAGTTGCAGTCTTTGAAGTAGATAACTGATCATACTTAGAAAGTGTATACAAGCTCTTTTGTGGCCACTTGTTTATCTTGGATTTTATTAAAACAAGTTTCATCAGTAGTAGTCACATGCCACTGAGTAGAGAACCCTGATAAGTAATTATCAGGTCTAAAACCATGAAAAAAAATTGCCTGTAAAATTTGAAAGCAAGGGTCAGATGACCAGACAGTAGTGTTTTAGCAGGATTTAGCTGCTAATCTATTCCACCTTTAAGACATAAAAAAGTATTTCTGTGCAGAACTTCTCAAAACAGCAAAGTTGAAACATTCTCTGGTCTTTCAGTCTCCCTCCAAGACATCAACATGAGAAAAGCATTTAAGAGCAGTACCATTCAAGACCAGCAGGTGGTGTCCAGGACCTCTGTGCCCAACCCCGTGGTGGAAATGTACCACCGCTGCGACAAGCCCCCGCCGCTGAATATCCTCAGCCCCTATAGGTGGGTTACATATGGAGTCGGCCTAATTCCAGCAAATGATGTTTGCTCTCTTTTCTTTCTTATTTGTTGCTCACTTTTTCACCCCTGCTCCTCTATTTACCTCTACAAGGGATGACAAGAAGGATGCGCTGAAGTTCTACACTGATCCCTCCTACTTCTTCAACCTGTGGAAGGAGAAAATGCTGCAGGCCACCGAGGACAAACGCAAAGAAAAGAGGCGGCAGAAGGTAAGCATCCGTTTCCATAGGGAGTGCATCTGCATGTGAAACTGTATTTTTGTTGTGAACGTACAGCTGGTGTGTCAGTGTGGAGCTGGAGGAGAGTGTGTTTTAGAAAAGTTGCAAGAAATAAAGTCATCCTCTGCTTTAATTTGCTTATCTGTTCTATTTTGCCAACTTGTGTCATGTTCTTTTGTTATTTAAGTTGATGGTTTCCTATCTTAATTTTTTTCACCATTTAGCTTTGCTCTGTTGAATGCAGCAGCAGCTGGGGGATACTTGGTGACAAGATGTAATCAGAGATTTCAAAACTTAAATAACTGCTGATAGTCACTGAAATTGAGACAAGAGCAAATTTATTATTATATCTTGATGGTTTATTATAAGCTGTTATTCCTATGTGTTATACAACAAACTTCAATTAGCTTTAAAAAATAAGTAGATGCTCAAGTTCAAATTTAATGTAGATTTGCTCACCACAGGTTAAAAATTTTACATAGAGGCTCAAATATATATGATCACTGATTATTATTCAGATTATTGTAGTTAGCAAGTTGCACCTAAATGACATGCTTTTTCTAGCCATCAACAACCATTAGACATGTACCTGCCTTTGTATGAAAGTACTTTACTTGGCAGAATTGGTAGAGTTGATTCAAATATGTTGGTTTCCAATCACACAACTCACCTTTAAGCACACTCAGTTAAAAGGCTGTTTTGTATTAAAACAGAAGAGTGCCAAATTACAATAAATAAATGACCTGCAAAATAATTATTTAAATCTGTCATTCATTGTTTTGAAAACTGGAAATAAATAATAAAAAAAACTGAATTAATCATGAGCTACTTCTAGTGAATTGGAAGAAGTTGTATGGACTTGTTGATTGAAGCCTTTTCACAGCTGATTTTTGATAGTATCTTACTTTGATTTAGTCAAACAAAAAAAGAAATCCTTCCATTCAGATCCCAGAACAGCTGCTGCTGTATGCATTTGCTGCTTTTTGTCAATATTTGTGTTGAATTTAATGCTTATGTTATATTTTTTCTGTTCCCTCCCTTCTAAATGTACTCATTTATCAAATTTTGAACCTTACATCAAACGTTCACTTAAGAAAAAACAACAGGTGTAAGAGGAGGGAAAAAGCTGCAGCAGGCTGCCTGAGATATCGCTCTACTTTATTCCCTCAGCGCCTCCTCCTTCCTTTCTCTCAGTCATCTGTAGCCAGCTGGCCTTGGAAGATGCGCAGCCCCTTCCTCTTTCCTCTTCCTCTGCTCAGTCTAATGCACCAGCTTGTCTTTCTCCCATGTTTCCATAGAGCTGTCCGGCCCACCCCGACAGGCCCCACTCCAGACAGGCCCCACCCAGGAGCCCCCTGTCCATCTCTGTAAGGCGACCCAGAGCCCTAATTCCCCCTACCACCACCACTCCCTTCCCGCCCCTCACTTCCTGCCCTCACACTCCATTAAAACACATTATACACTCACCTCTGAATAAGGAAGTCTTACATACACCTTGTAATTTAGAAACAGCACTAAAACAAAGTCCTCACTGTATGAAAAAATTAAATCTACACACACACACACGTGTGAACTCCCGTCTGTGTCCGTGTGTATACCGTCACCTTATCTCGCCACCTCACCCCTCTCTCTCTCTGACCTCCTGTGTTTGGTTTTGGTTGGTTTGTTGTGTTCCCACCCATTTTTGGCTCCGTCGTCCGCCGTGTGCTAGTCTGTGTTTCACAGTAGTGAACTGGGTAGTGAGTAGACCAGTGGATGTGTGTGTGTGTGTGTGTGTGTTTGGTTCAGTGTGATGGTAAAAAGGGGTCCAGATCACTTTCCTTCTGCAGACGAAAAGCCAGTAGCCAATGACTGAAGTCCTTTCCATTCCTGTTTGTCTGTCTGTGTATCCTCCACAGGAGCAGCAACGGCAGGTGGAAGACCCAAGCAGAGAGGTGAAGAAGGTTGGTAACCGCTTGCTCTTGATACATTTAAAGATTCAGTATCTAACATCTATAAAAAATAAAATTTTAACATATGCTACCGCTATGTCGTGATGGCATAGTATGAGACAGATAATCTGTGAAAAAATCTAGTTTCTCTGCCTTCTCCCAGTGCTAACAAGAAGCAACCACTCAGAGCCAGGAGGAGAGTCTTAGCACTGTCAATCATGCTCGTGTACATGCCGTTCATTCCCTACTCTTGCTTCCCTCTCTGCTACTCTGTAGATACTTCCCAGTATCAGAGCATGTTAAGAATACTAATGTTAGATAGCATGACAACCAGTGACGGTGAGTAGGTGTTTATTAGCATATTGAGCAGCACGTACACATGATCAATTGACAGCAATAAGACCCAGCTCCTGGCTATGATTGGTTGTTTTTGATCGAGAGTGGTACATTTTAGCAGATTGCTAAGGTAGCTCAGGGAGGAGGTGGAGAAGCTTGATTTGTTTTCACAGATTTTCTGTTTCATATCATGGTAACAGTTTTAATAAAATTAAAAAAAAAACATTTTTTTAAATAAAAGTTACATTAGTTAGTCATTTTCCTGGGAGAAGACCTTTTCCTGAGTCTTTTTTGAGATGCTGCAGTCCTGCAAAGCCCACACATTGACCCATTTCAATGATGAGGTTGTAAAGTTATTGCAAAAGCTAATTGTGTGAGACTTATTGTCATAAAATACATTAACATGTATTTAATCTCTGAGGTTTTTTTTCGTTTGTTTGTTTTTGTTTCTTTCAACAATTACTCAGTTGGTTATTAGGTTGGGGAACTTATGGTAATTCTTTGTTTAAAAAAAATAGACAGACTAAAAAAAGAGTATGCTCGGTAGTCTTTTATCTTTTACTAAAAGAAAGAAAGAAGAAAGCATATATTTTACCCGTTGTATTTTTCTTTCCTGTTGTTTCGTCCCGCAGGTGCGTAAGGCTCGTAACAGGCGTCAGGAATGGAACGTTCTGGCCTACGATAAAGAATTTCGACCCGATGCCAGGCTCACCCCCTCCCCTTACCACGGCATGTCGTCTGAAGGGTCCCTCTCCCCAGATAGCAGGTACATGCTAACCACAGCTAACCCCACACCACTTCAGTTATACCTTTCTAACACATCAGTTTGTTTTTGTTTATCCCAGACGAGGCAAGCACAAATTCATTTGACCATATTTGTTCAAATGTGTCCCTTTGGAAATGTTCGGATTGCAATTGCATTAAGACACAGCAACACATTTAAAGACGAGCAAAATGTAGAGGCTTACAGTTTCTTGAAGACATGTTAATACCCGTTGAACCTATTTTTATTTTTTTGCTATGTTACAGACAGAAATTGCAATGTATTAGACCAGAGGTTCCCAGACTGTGGGGCGCGCCCCCTACGGGGGGCGCCGTGTCATTGCAGGGGGGTGGAGGGGAAGCCGTCTGGATGAAAAAAAAAACAAAACATGAACACTGTATGCGCTGGATTTTTACCTTAGAATGGCCAACTCTTTGTTATTCCTATGTCAGTTTGATACAGTAGAGGCTTCCACACTTCCCATATTTGTGTCCTCTGTCACTTTTATCAGCAGTTAAAACAGTTTAGTCCGTTGTTAACATGTTGTAACCTGTTTTTCCGAGCCGCCTTTAAACGCAACATGAGCGCTACGACGCTGGGTTTCCACCTGTGAAGGAGACCTGCTGCTGCTGGGCGGTGCTACGTAGGTTTGTGTTAGAATCACGGCAGCAAACCAGCAAAACGCAAAGAACTTTTCACAGTTTTTCCCTCCAAACTAACCGACTGAGTTGAGTAAAGCTGGTGGATGCAGGTAATGTTAGCTAAAAGATGACTAGCTAATATCAATACAGAACCTTAAGCTTAACAAGTACCTTATCAGCTACCGATGTTGGTGTCTATTTTCAGCTACATACATTCATTTTGCCCCCGTCACACGTGTCGTTTCAACCAGACAGCCATTTGTAATCCATAGGGGGGTCCCAGAAAAAGTTTGGAAACCACTGGGGGGGGGGCTGCTTTGTGATTAGACCATCACAAAGCAGCATGTAACTCTGAAGTGGGGGGAAATGATACATTGTTGCAAGTATTCAGACCCCCTTTACTCCGATAATGCAAAGTAAAATCCTAACCTTTTTGTCAGAAGACATGTAGAGGACACAAAATGTGTGGAAGAAGGCCAAATTTAACGTTTTAGTCAATTTCCTGTCATCTTGAACACATATAACCAAGTTGAAACATTATGGTGGTGATCAGAGTTGATGGAAGCTATCAATCCTGACAATAAGGACAGATGTGGGGTGTTTTAAACATCATTAATTGGATTTTATTGTCACATCTATAAGTCAAAATTCTTATCGTGATAAGAATTTTTCAATAATTGATAAACATCCACCAATATTTTCAAGGCACTCTGAAATGCCTTCTACCTGTGTCATTTGAAGTTGTGTGCTGCCCTCTTATGGAGACTGTAAGTGAGACCCAATGTTGTATATTTTCTTTTCAAATATACTAATCAGAGCATCACAGTTTGGTAGAAGTACAAACAGCCAAACATTAAAATGTTAAAGCA
Organism: Poecilia latipinna; assembly: GCF_001443285.1. Classification (NCBI taxonomy): domain Eukaryota; kingdom Metazoa; phylum Chordata; class Actinopteri; order Cyprinodontiformes; family Poeciliidae; genus Poecilia; species Poecilia latipinna. The sequence goes on along the minus strand of NW_015113286.1, from coordinate 119,894 downwards.
AATGGAAATCAACTAAAATGGAATCCAGGCTCAGGTCGTTGATTAAAAATTGTATTTTCCATTGATCTCAATATTAGGATATTACTTTAGGCTACGCTTGAATAAAACCGAGCTCCCCTCCTCAATTTTAACCCAATAGGTCAATGGCGTCCGACTCCTACCCGGCAAGTCCCAACCACCCGACTACCCAGGCTCCAAGCGCTGCCCATCCCGCTGACCACCATGCCAGGGATCACCTTGCTGCCGCCCAGACACAGTCGCTCGATCGCGGCCTGAGGCCAGCCAACCAGCCCCCTGGAGCCGCGGGGGCAGGACCCCCGGGTCGACACGCAGCTTCCCTCGGCAGGACCCCATCGGGACACGGGGTCCAGGCCGGTGGAGATCCAACGGTCAATGGGCCAAGGCAGCAGTCCATTAAGGAATACCGAGCTGGGTACGGGTAGGCTTGCTAATTTGACTGACAAAGTGACACTGCGACGAATATTACAGTTTAAATGGTTCAGTGGCTTTGATTTAGTTCAAACATTGAGGACTTCAAGGCTTGAATCTTCTTTCATTACGTTGAAGAATCTCTGTTTTTTTTATGAGATTGCAGCATTTAGTGCCCTAGGGTCAGACTACCGGTTTCTCTTTCCAGTCCAAAGAAACTAGGTGGAAGTCTTAGAGATTGTATTGGAGTCTGTGGTCCTTACTGGGGTTGGCACTAACATTCATCCTGCTGATTGAATTTCAAGTGGACAACTCTAAAGGCTCTCCCCTATTTCATCCAGAGCATCGAAATTGGATCTCATTGACGTAGTCACGTGGCAAAAATTGCATCATTTGTTTGCAGTGAGCCGTCCTATTCCGCTTCTCAACTAACCATTTCACATAGCGTTCTGTGCGATGTGTTAGTCTGAAGTTAGTAGGCGTGTTTCCTGCAGGCGACATGAATATGTTTTTGGAGCGTTTATCAGACACATTGAGGAATTATGTGGATTTGTACGAGTTTTCACAAAATACCTGCAAACATTGTGAAATGGATAAAAAGTCTTGAATGGGAATTGCAAAGTCGTCGTCCACGTAGGAGACAATGACTCAGGGTGAAGTTTGGGAAAGCTGTGACTCTGATTGTTCACACCAAGCTTTGGTGATTAGATCTCACTTGTCAGCTCCACATACAAAGAAATGCAGTCATGTCTAAAGATGTTTCTGTAAAGATGATTGAGTAGTACTGATCCATATATATGTGTATTTCCTCTTTCTCCCTCTTCAGTGGGCAGCCCTCCACCATACCAGAGTATTACATTCCCCCGGCTCCTCCCCCACCCCCGCCAACCATCCCATCTGCCCAGACTGCCTTCGATTCAGCCACAGCGCCGCCCTCTGCGGCCGCCTCCGCCATCCCGCCGACCTCCTCTGCCCTCTCCTGCCATTACTCCCCCTCCCCTCCTCCTCACCCCGGCCACCCCATAACCTTCCCCCCCCCCCCCCCCCCCCCCGCCCCCCCCCCCCCC
>NW_015113286.1:85145-115189 GCF_001443285.1 Poecilia latipinna | reverse complement strand
CGCCCACCCCCCTTCAGGTGCACCTCCAGCTGCCCCTCCGCCCCCACCTCCCGGAGTGCCCGTGGGACACCAGGCTCACCCGTCCCCGCCACACGCCGCTGTCGGCCAGACGGCCGTGGATTCAGCACCTTCGACGAGGAAGTCGACCATGCTGGGGATGATCCCGATGAGCGACGCACGCTCCGACCTGCTGGCCGCCATACGCAGAGGTATGAGTGCCAGGATTTCTACATGTGTGGCGAATATCTTTCAGGCTTTCTCCCAGAAAACTTTCTAGCCTTGGTGGTAGAGGACAATACCGTGTTTTTGAGTTAAAAAATGTTTAAAGTTGACAGGAAATTTGAAAATATAACTAAGTAATTATGGCTTATTGGAAGACATTAACATTTTCTAAACACCAACTTTCTTGAAGTTGTTAGTGTGTAGACCGGTAAAGGCGGACAGTGATTATAGAGATCCAGTCAATAAAAAAACATGCCTGACCTCAGTCTCCCTGGTGCATTCACACCAGCCCTGTTTAGTCTACTTTGATCAATCTCTAGTTTGCTTGCCTAGAATGTCCAGTTTGTTTGGGGAGGTATGAATGCACAATTGACCATATAAGCAAACTCTGGTCCACCATAAACCTCGGTCTCTGATTGGTTGAAGTGATCTGTGGCGCCAGGTTTGAACACCAAGCAGACCAGAGACTGCTCCAAAAGCAGGAATGGGACTATAGCACAAGGCATTCTGGGTAAATACAACCAAAAAAATGCAAAAGTCTATTGCTTGACTCATGGTCTTTAGCCAAAGACAAAAGGGAAATCCTACAAAGGCTAAAATCTGAAGCAACTCCATTTTTTGTTACATTTTGCAAAGAATGTAAACTTCTGAGGTTTTCATGTTGTTTCCTTCAATGGTTCTTGGTGCAGCGCCCCCACAGGCAAGGAGGTGAACAGGTTTTTCAAATGGTTTGGATAGTTTGATACAATGGCCTGTGAAAGAGAACTGCACCAGCTAAACTTTGGTTTCCAATTGAACAAGGACTATCAGGTGTGAAAACACCCTTAATCCTTAATAGTTTATGCTTGCAGTTTGATAAAATGGAAGATATTTTCAGTAGTATTTAGAGACAAAGCTCTCATCAGACCTCACTGCTCCTCCCTTCACAGGCATCCAGCTGAGGAAGGTTCAGGAGCAGAGGGAACAGGAAGCCAAGCGGGAGCCTGTCGGCAACGACGTGGCCACCATCCTGTCACGCCGCATCGCCGTGGAGTACAGCGAATCCGACGACGACTCGGAGCTGGATGAGAACGAGTGGTCTGACTAAAAAAAAAAGAAAAATAAGAGAAAAAAATGAGATGGAGCTTTGTAAGGCTGGACTGGCAGAGCTAACAGAGAGAGAAACTTTACATTGAGTTAATAACGAAGGTGTCGGATTAGTTTTAAGGTTCGCATTTTAACTACGAGGTTGACTAAAAACCAATCATACATTTGTTTACACATATCGCCGGAGCAGGGCTCGGAGAAGGCCGGGCGACAGCTCGATACTTTCATCATGCATGGTTGCCCCTCACAACTGCTCTTCTCGAACTGAGAGCCGAGAGGCTTTCATGTCAGACTGCCCGTGGTGTGAGGCACAATAAACACGCCCTCCATCTCGGCAGCCTCCCGCCCCCCGTCCGCTCGTTTTTAACCGCAATCACGGAGCTGTGAAAAATAAACCCATAAACGTCTCCCTATATTCACACCCCAGCGGTAGTTATTAGCAGTATGTAGGCAGCGCCCCCCTGTGACTACGGGGTTTAATGTGTTTACAGAGCACATGGTACAGCACAAGAAAGATTAACGATAGTGCAATCTTTACGACTCTGCCAAATGTTCCGCAAGAATTTGAGGAAGCAAGTCAGAATAATCAGGGAAGATGATAGCTTGTTAGCGGATGACTGTGCCTGTCTGTGGAATGAAGCCAAACTTTTGGGAGTTTGGTCCTCTTGACCAACAGGATCAGCACCGGTGCTCTCCAGGTGAGCTGCTATCACATGTTCCAGCTAGATATTTGAGCTTCGCTTCATTCACAAAATAGTTCATAATTTATTTAACTTAAAGAGGAAGTTAGCCAAGGTAGCTGAGAACTTCAACAGGCTTGTTTTCTCTCGGATATATTTATGTTTGCGTTAATACCTTTATTTAAAACCACACATGATGAATAATACAGGAATTGTGTTTTCATGCAATTTCTGATTGATCATAATGCACTGCATATTTTAACAAAGAGTCCATGTTATGTTTGTTTCTAAATTATTGGTATAGAAAACCACTGTACTGGCGTATTTATATATTTACAGACTTAAGAGTTTAATGAAAATTACTTTTAAAAAAAAGACTGTAGGGAGATTTTTTTCAATATAAGAAATTGTAGCCAGAAGAATTAGCATTTTTTGACCCAATTATACAGTAATGCATATCACAGATCATATTAGAAACACTTTAATGCCATCTAGTGGTCAGAGTTTTGCCCTTCATTCATATCTATTGTATATTCTATATGCAAATTAGCAATCTCTTCTTCGTTGGCAGGAAGAAAAAAACATTTTTTTAAATTAATCTTGAATAAATTCAGGCAAAAAAAGACATTTAAACTGCTAAATTACTCAACTGCCCATCACCGATTTGGAGTACAGATACAAATTTCTGAGAAAAAGCATAACATGGCCTACTTAATAATAATCCACAAAAGATTATTCTATTATTTTTAGAATTCACTTTGTTAATAAGAACAATATTTTAGGTTATTTTAAAGAAATATCTAATTTTAGGTGTTTTAAAGCTTTGTTTGGTCTTGTGGTACGATAATAAAACTTTATTTTTCTTATAAGTTGGGGTTAGACATTTTGGCAAAAGTGGTTTGGAAACCAGGCTCCCAAAAGTTGATGTAGTTGTTGATCTTTTATGATTATGATAAACTGTACCTCCCACTGAGGTAGTTTGGTAAACTGTGATAAAAGACGCAGCTAATGCTAACGCTAACATGGGATTAGCCTCACCAGTCTGTTTAAAGTTGTTATTCTGCCTACATATCATTGCTTCGGTCAGTCAGGCCAGCTAGTTAGCTTATCCCACTGTTTTGTGCTTTCTTAAAGTTATCATTATCATTATTATTATTATTCTCACCCTTTGTTAGCCATTCCAAACTCAAAGCCGAATATTTCAGCCTGTGACTGTATGCCGTGGTCTTCTATAAATGCTTCAAGGCTAAACCACAACCAGCACCGTACTCATAACAACAACAACAACAACAACAAAAAAACAAAGTTCTTCATCTTGACATCTGTACCTTTTGGTGGCCCCACTTGCTTAATACCGTTGCTTTCCGTGGAGGCTCTTGTGAATTATAAATACATAAATGTGAGAAACTTGCAACGCTAATATATAGTATGATATCTCTTCTCTCTTTTCAATATAGGTTTGGCTAATCCTCAGTGTGGACTGATTGGACTGTCGTGTTTTTATAATGTGCTTTTTTTTCTTTCTTTTTTAAAGTGCTGCAGTGATTCATTTGCTTTATTTTAGGGATTTTTTATTAGGTGAGGACCCAGATGACAGAGTGGAAGATGTGTCCAAGAAGCCAGCTAAAAGATTTTTATTCCTTAGCAGATTAACCTGACGTATTCTCATCTCAAACAGAAGTAAAAATCCAGCAGAAGAAGCATTTGATACTAGAGTCTTGTATCGGATTTTACATCAGAAGCAGCATTTTTGATAGAGAAAACACTAAGGGTTTATTTTTTACGTGTTTACTTTAGCAAATCTTTATTTTTCAGTTTCTGAGACCGTTTTAAAGCTTCGGTGTTCAAAACGTTTAAAAAAAACTTATCGTGTCGCTACGTTTCAGATGATGCCACGCTTTTTTTGGAGGATGTGTGTGTATATATATATATATACACACACACACACACTCAATAAGTTGGCTTACTCAGAATTTGCACTCTTGTAGAATACAATCACATCTGGATTAAGGACTGAATGATACGACATGTTGATGAGTTCTTGGTATTCTCCGTAAAAATCCGAACTAAGATTTTCAAACCGTGCCATGAAACAAAACAGAAAAAAAAGCACATATAAACAGCCAGCGTGGATTTTTCCACAAAGCTCGGTGAGAGTTTACTGTAAAAAGAAAAAAAATAAAGTTTATGTTGTAACTGAGAAGTCAAGAGGCATCAAATCTGCTATATTATCCAAATTGTTCTTCGGTGGTCGTGTTGTTGTGTGGGAGTCATAGATACACACCCATCTACGCGTTTAACGAAATCTGTCCAAGATTCAGAGAATGTAAAACTCCAGCTTGACTGACTTGCCAACAAATAGCAAAACAACCACAGAGACACAAAATGTTGAAGTTCTTCAAACACCCGTACTTTGTGTATCTATGGCTTCTGGCTTTTAAAGAAAATGTTCTTCTGTGTTGAAAATGTGACAAAATGAATCATGTTGTATAGACTTTTGGTAAAGCAGCCTTCGAGGTTAAATGCATTTGGTTTACTATAACCTAGACAATAAAACAAAGTTAAGCTGTGTATTGCACACTAAAATCAGCTGTGTAAGCAAGTATGCATGTGACTAAAGTCAATAAATAGTGATTAAAACAGCATGTTGGGTTTCCTTTGCTTCTATTGGTGTCATCCTGTTTTTTTTTATTTTTTTTAGTAGCTTCACACTTGAAAACAATATTTGAGCTCTGTTGTGTTATCAGCTCCACTATCAAAACCCTTTCATTTCTGAGATACTTTCATTTGCTAGCATGCTATTCGTAGCATCATCCTCATATGACCTCGAGTTTAGCTGCAATACCTCAATATGTTGTTTTAGTTTGAAAGGTACGATATGTACATACTACAAAGTTGCTCATCATAGCTAAACTAGCATATAATAACTATAACTTAAAGAAACTTCTCTCCCAAAAATATCACTTAAAAGTATTTTTAAGATCAGTATATCCCCACTAGAAGGGGGATACACTTCTAGTATCATTGTTTACATTGTTTAAAATGTAAACAATGATACATGATGTCCACTGTAAGTGACAGATTTATGATTTCCTTCCTAGTTAAAACATATATTTCAGTATTTGAAATGGCAAGATAATCCCATGGTGCCTGGCAACCCCAGAAAATTTTTACAGGGATGAATTTTTTTTTAAGGAAACGACTAAAAAAAAGAAAAAGAAAGAAAAATAGGCCTATGCATTTTTTTGTTTGTTTGAATGAAGAAGTACATGTAAAACCCAATGAATTTTTTATTTTATTTTTTTTTTTACATTTATCTCTTCATTGACAAAGACTGCATGGGTTTCTATGAACGTGATTCTCTTGGGAGACCTGCAGTGTCACCTAGGTTTTCCAGGGGGCGCCACTGATCTGGCGGCCATGTTGGTTGGAGCTAGTAAGTAATGCATAGCGTGATGCACTAATGTCCCACGAAGCATACAATCGGTCCACGCCCACATTTATACAAGAAAATTGCATTTGTTTAGCTGTCCACTGTAATGTTATGAATAAGATGGCTAAAAGTTTAAAAAGCGGGGCCTTGGCTCCGGTAAAGGAGGACTTCCTGTAAAATCTGATGTGATTTCCTACAGGAGGCTTATATTTCCCCCTCGTCTACCGTGAGTCATTGGACCCACGCAGATTCTTACTAAAAGGAAGCAACCACTGTGGTTCAGCATTAGCAGAAAAACGTAACTGTTGCGTAAATTGAGCAACCATGACTCCACTGTTCTCGGGGAGGCACAGTCAGCATGGTCAGGAGGCAGAGTTTGGCAGGGCGGAGGTGGAAACCACGGGCGCCGTTTCCCGTTTTCGGTACACAGATGGTGACACAGCGGAGAGGAGAGGATGGAGACCGAGAGGTCAGAGGAAAAAGCAAAATAAATCACACACGTACTGTTTTGCCATGTACAATGTGGATGACTCAAGTCTTGTTCTTTTGGCGTGGCGGCAAGGTTATGAAGGTTATCTTGGGAATTGTGTTCTGATTTAGTGTAACTCTAAGTTTGGAATCAAAAGTTACAGATTGTAACATTTTCTAACAAACATAGTTGAATTATTTAGCTGATGAGACGTTATTAAAATCAATTTTGGGGGTACAGAGAAAGCAACAAAAAAAAGAAGAAGGTGGGATTCAAGTTTATGCTCAAATCAATCTGCATTTATATTCTTTCAATAAAGAACCGGAAATGTTATTTATTTTATTTTATAATTATCACATTTTTATTCTCTGAAAGCTTTAACTTTATGTTGATATTATGGTTTCATTTAATTAAGCATTTTATGCGTGTATTTGTAAGCTACAAATACCTTTCTATGAAACTCTTTAAAAATACATCTGCAGTACTTTAGAAATTAATACAATGAAAATATTTGGCATGTTATTGTCAAAAATCATAAAGCTGTTCCCCAAAGCTCTTATTTCAGCCCTTTTCCATTCCCTATCTTTAAAAATGAGGTGGGACCGGGAATAAATGCAGTCAAAGCAGATATATTCACATGACACCATCATATCAAACTTCCTCCATAAATACATCTGGAAAACATTTGCAGGAAACTTTTTGTTCTTTCAGTTACCCCCCCAGATACCCCCACTCAAATTCAAAGGTTTTGAACTCAAAAACTACATTGATGACTTTTCCCTCAACCTCACCTTAGAGCTCTTTATTGCAACACTAAATCGTAAATCTAGAAGTGACTATTCCATCTGCGGACATGTTGGGAATATGTTGCCGTCCCAGGCTCATTTCTTCATTTCTGCAACCTGCAGAGATTAATTTAGCTGGTTCTCTTCAAATCAAACAAGTTTTATTCTTGTCTGACACATTGTTGTAAGAATCCTTTGACGTTTCAGCTTGTTTTGCTGTGACAGAGCTTTATTGTTTCCTGCAAAATTTGATAATGATGATTAATTTGTTCTTCACCTATCAGGCTATAAATAATGTTTATCTGATATTTAACAGTAAAGAAGTTGCTCCACATTTACTCAAGAGTTTTGCCCTTCAACCAGTCAATGAAGAGCACCCCGCTGTTATAATGGAAAACATTCAGATGTCCTGGACTAGTCTTATTAAAACTGACTTCAATAGGACCCATGGAAAGCCAGAAATATACTGAAGACTGCTTCCATCAGATAGAAGAGAAAACCACGTGACGCTGTCATTAGAGCGCGCGCTGCGCAATCAGAGGACCTTGACGTCCAGAGCTCGAGTCCGGTTCTCTTTACCCTGCCACATCATGTCTTCAAATTACTTTCAAATAAAGGCCCTTTGAGCGGAAATTCATTTTTTTTAAAAGGATTAAAGATAATTTAAAACTGTTTCTGTTGATCTCTGATGTCACCCTGATGACGTGTTAGTAATCTCTCGTCCACTTGTGATTCAGCTCCGGTTCTGCGTTCAGCTCCAGACTGCGTACAGGGACTCATGCTCACAACTTTCAATTAAACGTTCATTAAACTCCTAAATCACAGTGACGACGTGTGAGTCAGGGCCAGCGGATGAGGGCGAATCGCTCCGGTTCGGGTTCTTACTTGGGTTCTTACTTTCCCACCAAACCTCCACACTGGGCCGTTTGTTGTGCCTCGCTGAGAGGAGGACGTGAGGGTGGGAGAGCTACCCTGTGAGACGGGAGGCTGGAAAACGGGGTGAATCGGGCTTGTTTTGAAGCTGCTGACGTAAAACAAGTGAGGTTTGTGTGTGTGTGTGTGTGTGTGTGCAGGGTGCTGCGGATTTTCTCCATTTATGAACTGCAATACTCACCCGTAGCCAGTAGGTGGAGCTCTTCACCTCTATGTTGCAGCCGCATAAAGGTGAGTCAAGGAGTTTGGGCATTATGGACACACACCTCATGCTGTCACGATTCTCCGGCTCACACAAGCAGATTTGAGATTGAATGATAACGAAATGTTTCACAGATTTAGATGTAGTAACTAGTTACATTTACTTGAGTAGCTTTTTTTGGGGGGGGGAAATTACTTTTGAAACCGTTTTTACTATGCTACTCTTAATGGAGCAAAACATTTCTGGCTACTCTACCAACTGTGAGCAACTGTGGATGAAAAACAAGCTTGTTTTAGCCAAACACTCACCAGACACAGACACACACCTGAAGTTTTTGTTACATTTTCATAAGTTTTATATTGAAATAAACTGATGTGGAAAAAATGTTTTTGTCTAATTTTTGTTATTTTGTAATTGTATGAATTATTTCAATTTTGATCTTTAAAATAGCTAAATTTACACAAAGCTTTATATTTCAGTCTTAAAATAAGTTGAAGTGTTGCTACTGCTACTTGAGTACAGTTTTTGGTTACTGTACAAGCAGAGTTTAGCTATATAACATAACATACACATGTAGTGTGAAATATTGAACAGTCATCTTACTAACTAAACAGTCGCCTCTGTGTGTCGCCTAAAAATGTAGATTCAAACCTTCAATGTTAGCAAAAGGTGAAAACAGAGTGTAATTACTAATTAATCAAGCCTTCATGTTATCTGTTTAAAAGGTCTCACTTTCTCTCACCGCTGATATCTCTCAGCATGGTAGAAAATCCCATTTTCTTTTAAGTAGCTTTTTACCTCGCTTTACATCCTCTGAAAATGGGTAAATTTGAGCATACTTCCCTCAGTAACAACATCTACCACAAAGAGTGTTTGGCACAACACAAAAGCAGTTAGGACGTTGAGTTCATTGTTTGGAAAAAGATTGGAGTTTTGAGTTTCTACTTGAGGAGCAATTCCTAGTCCTGGGAACTCTGAATCGATTCAAAATGCTCAAAAATGAATCTTAAAATGTGTCCTATTTATTATTTAATTTCCCTTTGGGATCTATAAAGTATTTCTGAATTGAATTTGCTTAAGTTTTAAACAAATTCAGTTAAAATTTGAATTGCTGCTCCCATTTGCAAGTATGCTGCATATCGTTTTACGTGTCCACTTGGCCATCTCATCCACCATATAAAGCCAGAATACATAGTTCCCACAAGTCTGAATCGGAAGTGATCCGTGTCACTGAGACGCCATCTTGGTAGGCAAGCGCAACACAAAGCATAGATCAACCACGGCATCGACACCAACAAAAAGAAAGTAAATGGAGAAAAAAAAGTTTGACATAATAGTTGTATTGTTTATAAGTTAGATAGGAATGTTTATTGTTATCATAGCAACTCTGTAGCAACCTTCATGAGAGTTAGTCATGCATACCTACCAAGATGGCCGTCAGTGGCAAAGTTCCTGGAAGTGTGACGTCACCTGAGAACTATGTATTTTATGCATAAAAACCTACTTTTGTTGAAATATAATGTGATGGAATTTGATACTTAATGGAATCTTATAGAATTGCTTTAGATTCACATTCTATTCACTGTCTTTTCCTCTTGTCAGTAACAAAATTTAAACAGAATCTGTCAACCATTTCAATAGCAAAATTGGTTTCAGTATCGAATTGTGACCCTAAAATCGGAATCGAATCTGTGGACACTGAAAGATTCACATCTCGAGTTTAAGCTGCTCAAGCAGAAAATTTAATTTGGTGACCAGGCAGTCATTCTGTGCATCTCTAGGTCAGGAACACCCTTTGTCTATGTTGCATAAACCCAGCATGAAGACAAAAACCGATCATGTTGAGCAGATTCTCTCCATCTCGTCTCTCCCTGTGGACATCACCCCATTTCTCCTGTCCTCTCTCCCTCGTCATACTGCCTCTGTCTTATACCTTTTGCTGTTGTTATGCAACCGGGAGTGGTCTTAATAATTCAGCAGCATCCCTTTCGTCCTTTTGTTTTTCTTTTTTTTCTTTTTTTTTACCCAGCACATTTTGGTTCACACTACAGTGACCCTGCAGCGCTTACTCACAGGCACACACCCCCCTTCCCACATAAACACTCGTAACAACACCCACGGGAAGCTAATGTCACACGAGCTCACTCCTACAAACACACCGGCTGACGTCAACAACCTGCACACACACAAAGAAAAAAACAACTCTTTTTTTTTTTTGGTTTTCTTTCATTGTTTGCAGTTTATTTGGCAAATATTTCTCAGCCCTCTTTTTTTGTCATTTTTTCCCCCACTTTCTCATATTTATTTACAATATTAAAAAATAAATCTTTCTCTTCGTAGTTTTACATTCGACATTTACAAGTGCAATGTGTAACATGTCCATCTTATAAAGTGCATTTGTACTTTTTGATCAATTGTGTCACAACACAAACTTGAGAGAACCGAAAAAAACAATAAACAAAAACAGTAATTATATTAAAAAAAAATAATTAAATACACCTCACATGATTCACGGACGCTTCATCAGGTCTATGACATCACAGTATCATTACCCAATAGTAAAGAGAGATGCTTTACTAGCCTCTCATCCAAGACTACAACACTGATGCATAAAACAATGTTTGTTTTTTTTCTATGAAGGCCATATTTGGTCTGATAGAAAATTAGCTCTGTAATGTTTTTTTTTTTTTTTTTTACTTTTTTTTTATTAACAATCTCTGCTTGCCTGAAGTGTTTCCATTATCGATGGTTTATTTGCGGTATGCACTCGCGTAAATACGGTAGCCTGACCCTGCTTATTAAAAACTGTGATGTAAATGCTTGTGCTCATGGAAATAAAAGAGGGAAGGCTCAAAATGAGGGATAGAAAGAGAGAAATATATATGCGTGACTTTGTTCTTGAGGAAAAGACAGATGGGAAGAATGAAACTTTGCATGAGGTAAAAAAAAAAAAAACTTTCTACACTGATTTGCTTAATTTCTTCCCCTCCTTTTTCTCTATTTTTCGGCAGCTTCTTCTCTTTTTTTTCCTCTATGGAAGAAACTATTTTTAGAGCACACCTGACAGGCTGGCTTCCTGCAGGCGGAAGCGAGTAAAAATGTTCGGCAAGTAAAAAGAAATGCAAAAAGAAATGCAAAGAGGAGGATAAAAGATGGAAAGTGAAGTTACCAAGAAGGAGAGAAAATGGTGTAATTTTGTTTCGTAGGACGATGAAGTTCAGAACAGAGAAGGATGCATGTTTGGGACGGGGATGATTAAAAATGAGGAGAGGAGGAGGAGAATATGGGGATGTCTTTGAAACGACCTGCTTCCTCAGACACGACTCAGACAAAATGACGTCACTCGAAACAAGACTCTGTGACGTACTTTGGCTCCCGTCTCCCTGCCTCCCTGTCGTTTTATGGTCACATCGCTGCACTTTGTGAATGAAAGTCAGAGTCGCAACACAACAACCCACAGGACTGTGAAAAAGTTTTTGTCCCCTTACAGAATTGCTTTTTGTTTTGTTTTGTTTTTCACTTTGCTGTTTGTTTTGTAACTGTGTCCTAGTCGTCTGCAGATTTGTATTAATTTGGTCACACTGGGGATTTTCTGCAAGTGTCTAATTCATGACTCTGCCAAATATAGACAGTCATCTAAATCTCGAAGAAGAACAAACCCAGACCATCACACTGTGGCTATGATGGTCGTGTTTTGCACAAGAGTGAACGGGAGGCATGTTTTCCACAAAGTTCTGCTTTTATCTCATCGGCCCAAACAAAATTTCTGGAAAATCCTTAGGATCACCAAGATGTTTTTGGGCAAACAGACAGGCTTTTGAGTTCTGCATGGTCAGCATTTTTGTTGTTGTTTTGTGTTAGATCTTTCTTTTGGCTGCCATTTTGCTCAGTCTCTGTCTTTAAATACAATAGACGAGAGTCAACGTTTTCCGCATATACTTTTTCCCAATGGCTCTCTTGATAAAAGTTAATCTTGAGAGAGCCGTCTGGGAAAAATAATATGTGGAAAACATCCACTCTCATCTTTTGTAATAGTTATATATTAAATCATGAGCACTTTACATGTGTAAAGTCCTTTCATAATATCGGTATGTGCAACATACTGATGTGATATTTGGTAAAATATCTAGTGAAATACATTCACTCTGTTCATATTAACAATACATTTGGCCCAATGGATGTAATTTAACTGCACTTTATTCCCACACCTGATGCATAATTTTGGTAGCAGAGATGCTACAACTTTTAGAAAATTATGTGGGCGTTGTTTAAAAGTTTAGAGTTGGAAAACATGGGTAAGTCAAAATTGATATCACCAATTTTGAACCTTTCTGGTCTGGCAGTAATCAGGCCTGGCTGTAGCAACTAAAGTTAAACCAGGTTTATGAACTGTGGTGTTTTCACAGGTTGCTTTGGATATCAGCTTTCCTCTCATCAATGAAATCATCATTTTTTATCTTTCTTTATTTATTTAAGCTATAATTCGGTGATATACAGTTTAGTTTGATGATATAAAAAGGGTAAAACGGAAGAAATCTGTAAAGGGGCAAACACATCTTCACAGCACTGCAGTTCAGAAGGTTTTATTCTGTTTGCTCGGCGTAATGATCAGTCATGCCTCACAAGAACGTTTTTTTAAATACCACACTCTTTTCATCTGTTTTAGATCCTTCCACTTTTAGCTGCTGTGTTGAGATTTTGTTGTTGCTCTTGTTTTCCACAGATCAGCAACGACTTCAGATTCTGCTACGAGAATCACCTTTGAACAAAAATGTATGTACAGGAACCAAAAATAGGACACTAGATTCAATAAAAATAAAATAAAATAAAATATGGCACTTTTTCAGCATATTCAATACATTTTTTTCCCTCCAAAAAGGAAACAGTAAACATTTATAAATAGAAAGAAAACGCAAGAAGAAGAGGAAGAAACGTTCACACACGCACAGCAGCGAGCATATCTTGGAACTCATGCCCTGATGATAAACATTACAAAAATATACATTTCTGTACAGCCTTGCATAAGAAAGAATAACACACACTCACTTGAACAGTTTCATTTAAAAAAATAACAATAAAAAAGCAAAACAATTATAGTCGGGCGTAGCATCGGACAGACCCATTCAGCGAGTGTTTGTGTTTACAGTGAGAGTTAGTTGAGTTATGGTTCCTTACAATTGGCTATGCTTCTTGGTGGAGAACGTACAGGATAGCAGACACACACACACACACCTACACACACACAGTGAGTGGTCGCTTCACTCCCGTCCCCAGGAATGGTTGAGTTAGTGCCATATTCACAGATGAGTATTTTTAACTGCTGGACGTGCCAGATGGGACCAAGAGCATCATCTTAAAACAAACAAAGTTAAAACAAAACCATGAATGCTACTCATGCTGTCAGCTGCTTCAGCTGATGAACGTTGGAAATGACTTCATCAAACTGCTGGCTCAAGGTTTCTCTATGTGGTTTTTACAATTTCCACCAGAGTTGGATCAATTCTTCACTTTGTTTATTTTATCCTTGTGAAATCTTACATACTGTGGCTCAAGCCAACACTGCCAGAGAAAACACTGCCGGTTGTTAAAAACACAACAAACCTTGCACTGCACAACTTGGTCTAAAAACATTTTGGTTTGATAAAACCAAAGCCTGAATGTGAAGCCAAAGAAAAAGTAGAGAACTCCAGCTCAAATCTTTTGACCTCCTTAAAGAAGAAAATGACAGAACTGTATTCTTTTGATCAAATTAGTGAACAATTTGATTACACCAGCACACAGTCTTTTTGTATTAATTAAAGACATTCATCAAGTTTGGTTTCTGTAGCAAGCAAGAACATTCATTACTTTACGTCCAAGACATGTCTGTGGAGATTTAGTTAACTTCCTATATATTCCTAAATATATCAATACTTTGATACTAATAGTCACTGTTGTTAAAGTGAAAGAACAATGATTTTCTAAAATATATTTTTCATTAGATTTAATTTATAATTGGAACATGGACATCTGTCAAATTTGTAGCATACCACTAAAATATGTTGATAAATTTTCCAAATAGTTTACTTAAATGATTTGTAGTCAAATGGAAACTATATCGGTTAGCTTTGAGAGCGGTAGCTTTTTAGCTAGCAAGAAAGCAAAAGTTTTTTTAACAGGATTTTGAATATCGAAATGCGATAAACTGAGTGAATTAGGAGTACAATGTTGGCCAGTATATTTAGCTTAATCTTTCTTATTTTGTTTTTACAGTTTTTCTATAACAAAGAAACTAAAATATAATTTTTTAAGCTAGGGAAAACTGCCAGTTGGAAGTCAAAGCCTTGAGTTATATTTGCACATTGGTGGTGCTTCAACATAAATAACAAGTCTCTGTAAGATAACTGTTTCACCAACCCCTTAGGGAAAATTAGCCAAAAAACTGACCATCAGTAGCTAGCTGCAAAATTTCTCAAAGCAATTTTCTCCACATGGTAAAAGTCCAAACTTTGTACTTGTTTATGAATAACTATGCATAATTGTAATTTTTTTCTGCTGTGGCAAAATTTGATATCCAATACATTAAGATTAAAACGTTTCACCTAAAAACTAAGCTATGCTAGGTTAGCATTAACATATGGCTAAAAGTAATGTGAGACCCAAAATAATACAACCATTTTTTATTTTCTAGAGATGATTTCAACCAACAGTAACGATGGGAAATCTGTGGCTAAGCTTTCTGGCGAAAATAAAACACAAACTCTTTCCCTTTCAAATCTGGTCCATAGCTTTTTGTCTCTTTTCAGTCACCGTTTAAAGCTGCTCAAGCAGGTCTTTACAAATTTCAGGCAGCAGTTCTTGTTGTGCACCTTTCAGATATCAGACCAAATCAGGTACAGAAACAGTACAAACCTTAATTACTTACCAAATTCATTACAGCCTTGTTTGTCCCATCTAGCATTTCCAAAAACAAATGCTTAGGTTTGTTTTTTTTGACAAAACCTTATATAAATATGATGTGCAAAGTAAATATTTGCATCCACTTTTAATGTAAAATGGATTCAACGATTGATTTTACTTTCACTTTACTTTACTCTCCAAAGTACCAAAGCCTCTGGATAATTGAATGTATTTTACCGAATTATTGATGCTAGTGATTAACCATTAGGCAGTTCCATCAATGCAGTGTTGGTACAAAAGAGAGGTGGTCAAAGCTTCTTTGATAGATGGGTTCACCTTATACTATGTTTTTAGATTTTTGTTTCAAACGTTTAGTAGTTTGGATACACAGCCATCCATTCAGATCGTTTCCTTTTAAATCCAATATGAAGTCAAATTATTTGTGTTTTTTTTTTTCAGCTACATTTCCAAGCTGACCACATTTCTTTTTCTCTACATTTTCATTGTGGCTTTTTGTACACAGCAAAATGCAGCTGAACTTTATTGCAAAGTATATTTTGCTCCATATAATACCCAAAGCGAAAAAAAGCCAAAAGAAATAAGACACAAATAAATAATCTTGTCTTTGACAGAAAATTGTGCAGCTGTTGTTTTGCTAACAACGGCTGCAAAAACAACTGATTGTACTTTTCCTGCCAAGAAACGTAGAAAATGCTTCTTTTAAAAGTTTTCATATACAACACAGAAAAGAACAAAAGCTAACTGCTTCTCCTATGTGCCATTTTCAACGGTAGGATTTTTGCTTTCATCTCCTGCAACATATTTGGTAGAAAGCACTAAATTCAAAGTAAACTCCCTGTTGTTGCAAAAAACAGCTATTTTTTCTGTCTCTAAAGTGTTAGTTTGAATCTACAGCCCATATAGATTTTCCCAAAGCCAGCACACCTCCCACACACCTATATTAGCTGGATGCCAGTAGCTTAGTCATCGTAACTCTCTCTGAGGATGTGCAGAGGAACACGAGAGAGAGAAAGCTATCTATGCAGATCATTTAAATGCAGACAAAGGGTTGGAAATGATCACCTCTTTAGCTCCTTCTCTGAACATCATCTCTCTGGTGCAGAGATGTTAATAACATTCACTGGATTAAACTTGCGCGATGCCTTTTCAGTTGGAAATATACCTGCCAACCTCCAGTGGAAGACAGCTGTGTAGTTGTGTGACTCAAGGCTGCGTTAAAGTACATCTCGCCTGACGTTTCTATTTCACGCCACGTCACCTCTTCTCTCTGGCTTCTCATTAACCCGCCGAGCCTTCAGAGGAGCTCCGGGCCAGAGCTGCAACTGCTTCTTCGGGGCGGGGCGAGAGCAAATCCGGCTGCTGCTGACGTGCTGCAAGCTGGGGAATTTAGATGGAAGTCATACGGCAGCACAAACCAAAGCAATCTAGAGCGCTTGAGTTTAGAGCTGCTTTGGGTAAACTGCCATTTGGAGATTGGAGATAAACACAGGAGTTCCCGGTGGGCATGAACCGGCTGACCCAGATGTTTTAAAAAGGTGCAGATTCCAAATCGGTATAATTTCCAGTGATTTGAATCCTGCAGTTTAAAGTCATCTTGATGAGATTGGAGAGTAGAATAAAGCATTGCTTTCCTTTCCTCATCTGCTACTGCGCACTGCTGATCAGCCAGCTGAAAGAAGGCACTCGCTTTATTTCCCCCCTCATTTACAAGAAAGACTAATTTTTGGAAATATACAGGGTTTCCCCCAGGAAATCTGCTAAGCCCGTTGGTAGGACCCACCGTGTTTTCGTGTTTTAGTTTAAAAAATTCAGAGGTGGATGAGCAGGCGTCATAATTTGGAAATTATAGCGTGTGAGGTCAATGCAGCCACTATAAACCTAGCTTAATCTGTCTTTACTGTCACTGTTACTGGTGTATAAAAAAAAATCCCTATTTAAAATAAACAAATAATGCTTAGTCTGGTGGGGGAGGCAAGTAAAGCCTGGTGGCCTGCCAGGTTTATAATACAACAGAGGAAACCCTGTCAATTTAACCATAACCTGTCAGTCTTCAGGGATTCCCCCAGAAAACTTGCTAAGCACCATTGCTCGGGACCATAGGACAGTTATCCAGCCGGCTGCCATGTTTTGAGTTAAAAAGTGTTTAGAGTTGACAGGAAATTTGAAAATATTACTTGATAGTTATGCGTTTTTGGAAGACTATAATATCAATACCTAAACATCAACTACAAAGTCTTAAAAAGGGCAATAATTTAATAAAACCTAAGATAAATTAACAATGCTAAGCCTGGTGGGGGCACAAGTAAAGCCTGGTGGCCCGCCAAGCTTAAAATACACTGAGGGAAACCCTGAGTCTTATACATGTTATGCTCTTTAAGAACTACAGCTGGTAAGCTACAAGCAGCATGTCTGGTTAACGGCTGACTGAGAGTGCTACAGAGCAGATAGTCCTACTAGTTAACCTGCTCATATCGGATTATTACATTTGTCTACAAAGTGCAGATTAAAAGTAATACAATTGTGCACAATAAGCCTTTGAAAACAAGTGTTTAATTTAGTGGGTGTTTTTCAATGTCTGCTAAAGTTAGAGTAAAAACACAAAGGTGTGTAGTTTTTCTGTTTTGAACAAAAGCAGCCCAAGGACGTCAAACGAGACGTCAGTTCTTCCTATGTGGTTCTGTGAACGACTTTTCTGATCCATATTTTCAGTCGACTTAATGCAATCAAATGGAATTGTCCTTTAAGCCCCATCTCCATCTCCCGATCCTTAGCAAGATGGTGTAAAGAACAGCATAGTCTACTTTTGCAGACCCCCCTCCCGCCGCGCCCCCACCCAGCACCACCACCACCACAGCCGAGAGCATTTCCCAGGGTAGCGGCGCTCTGCAGTGAGCTGTCCTTGGTGCTGAATTCAGCTCTCTGCTTTGTAGTCACAGCCCAGCAGCAGCCTGAGAAGCCTATTTTTCCTCAGATGCCGAGCAGGTTTGATGTCATGACGCCAAGGACCACACATGCCAGGTCTAAATTTAGTAATCCCTCCCTAAAATCTCCCTATTTATCAGTTCACTTAATGATTAGATTTTTTTCATTTTGCTGAACGTTTGAGGACAGCAGGCTGGGATGTTGGCATTGGGTAAATTTAAAATGAGCTTAGAAAGTAATGGGAAATTACAGAGCTAATTTTTGTTGCACTCTTTTCAACTACCTAATCTGCTTCTAATAAAGGGAACATGGCTGATGTAGAGCAGTTTTTTTTAGTAATTTTTCAAGAGATGACTACAAATATATCTCATTGAGAATGTTGAAAGTCATTCATTTTTGTATATTTAGCTCATTGTATTTTTATCCACACAGCACTTGATTTCAAACACTTGAGTTTAGAGATGTACAGTATTTTAAGCATCCTTCCTGATTGCATAACCATCCAGAGCATCCTCTGGAGATTTAGTACAATTTTTTTTTCCCTCAACCAAAATTTCACCTTCACACATATGCTACTCATGAGGAGCTTCACTTCTCTCATTCACCAAAGAAGGAGAGAATTTTAAAAGATACCTTTAATTGGGATTTTGCAGTTGGTTTCCTGCTGCTTACTTCCTGCAGTTGGTTGTTCTCCAGGCTACAAACGTGGACTTTATTAGCTCCTTCTTTTTTTGACCATGCCTCCTCTCAGTCATCTGTCGGTGCCTCTTCGACTGTGGCCAGCTCAGCGTTTGTCATCAGCTTTCCATCCCTGATGCGAGGAGGAGAGCAAAGCCTTCTTGCCTTTCTCGCGCCAAACTCTCGATCCTTTTACCTCGACTCTTCGTGTTGCATCGTCCTAGACCCCCTAGCCTTTCTTGCTACACGTCACTGGAAGTCCTGGGTCTTAAGGAGAGGTTGGATGGGACGCACCCACAGCAAGCCATCCACAGAGACTTCTGGATATCTGGGTTTCGGAAAGCATAGATGACGGGGTTGATCACGGAGCAGCAGGTGGCCGGGAGGACGGTGGCGTAGGTGTATATCATGGGGTAGCTGGAGTCGGCCACAATGGAGTACATGGCGAATGGCAGCCAGCACGCCCCGAAGGCACACAGGATGGCCGACAACGTGGAGACCCCTTTGGTGGTGGAGGTGGCCATAAACTGGTGTTGCACTGCGATCTGCTGTGCGTGGCGGAATGCGATTTTGCAGATCTGAAGGTACAGCTGCATCATGAGGGCAAAGACGAGGAGGAAGGTGACGGCGAGCGCCACCGCATTGTTTTTGGTGACTGGGCGACAGATGCTGCACGTAGACTGGTCTTTGAAGCAGTTCCATCCGAACGCCGGCAGCAGGCCCAGAGTGACGCACGTCACCCAGATAAAAACCACCATCATGTAAGTGAAAGTGACGGTCCGCTCGGTGTGGTAGGTCAGGGCGTTATACAGCGACAGGTAGCGATCAACCGTAATGGCGAGGATATTAAAGATGGACGCGGAGAAGGCCGAGATGAGAAGTCCGACCGACAGCAACGTCACAAATTCCACCGAGTTGTCGATCAAATAGGTGAAGACAAAGTTTAAGATGAGGCCCAGACCAGCCAGAAGATCTGACACGGCTAGCGATCCGATCAGGATGAACATAGGCGCGCGAAGTGTCGGCGTGTAGAACAGCACGGCGATGACCAAGGCGTTCTCGCAGGAGATGAGCGTCCCCGTTACGCACAACGCAATATCCCAAGGGCTGACTTCCTGCACGGTGCCAGCAGTGGTCGCCGGCTGGAGGTCCGGAGTCAGAGTTCTCAAGAAGGGCTCTGAAGAAGTGTTGGAGGGATCCTCGCTTACGTTCCAAGATGTTGAGGAGTCGAATGGGTCGAGGGGGGAGGAAGTGTTGAAGCCGTTGCCACCGCCGCTGCTCAAGGCTGCTGCGGTGGCAGCCAGGGTGAGAACCATAGCTGGAGGTAACAAGAGACAAACAGGAAGGAAGGAGGGAGGTAAAAGTATGTAAGTTCAATGGCAAAAGGATGAAAAACGAAAACAAGATTGAAAAGCACAGTTCATTAAATCATAAACCAGAGAACGAGCATGTTTGTAAAGCGTGATGGTAATATGATGCTTTCAATTAGCATTTTGTGAGGAAGATGAAGAAAATATGTTGCGGGAATGAAAAATAGGTAAAAAGGGAGAAAAGCAAGTAAATGCATTATTAACTATTTTGTATGAAGAGAAGGGATGTAACAAGAGCTTTTGACATGAGATCTTGTAATATTAGAACACCACTGTATTTCTTGTCAAGTAAGCTTTCCCTTGCAAAATGTAGATGCCTTTTTGCTACTTGTGTGTATTCCAGCAGGAAAGACGCTGCGAGGGGGTTGAAGTCAACCTGCCCTTGTTCAAATTTACATTGTGAAGCAACATAGCAGTACCCCCAAGTTTCTGATCTATGAAACCTTTCTTCCATTTTTAAAAACAAAAAAAATACTTATTTTTAACACTTTCTTAGCATCACCTTTGAATTATACAAACCAGTCAGGCTTGTATAGAAATTTTCCACAGTAATTACGTTTTTTGTGTGTGTGTTCATGATACATTTACTCTATTTAGGAAAACTGAAAGGAAAAAAATTCCAGATTTTCAAGAGAGCTAAAATATCATCCTGCAAACAGAATATTAAGAACCGTCTCACCTAATGAGTAGGATGTATTATCACATCCCTAATAAACAGATAAACAAAACAGTAATTTCTACCTACCCAAATATTCATTCATGAAAACAAGCATCTACTTGACCCTTAAGCACCCATGTTACAGTCCAGCTCCCACTCCCACTCCTGACAGGCTTTTTTTTATACAACACCAAAACAGCAGGTGTAGACACACTCTTTCACACACACACACACACACACACACACACACACACACACACACACACTTACTCACACAGGGATAGAGGTATTCCTTCCATTTCGGCTTGGCGGGAGCATGACACAGGCAACACAATTAAGCCCCCCACTCTGCGCCATTTAAAGCGTTAACGCATCGCAATCCCTACCTGTCAGATGCGGAACAGAGTCCAAGGTTCTAGTTTTTCTTACAGTCCGAACCGTCTTCACCTCATTCTATTTTTAGAGCATCTCCAAAAATGGTGCATGACGTCCCGGGGCACGGCGCATCGCTGTAGCTGCTGTTCTATTCACCGGCGGCGTGGACGTGAGCGCGCAGAGAAGCGTGTGCGCGTTTGCCTCCCCATGTCCCCACCAAAAAAAAAATAATAATAATAAAAAAATGAAAATAATAATTTTGGATTCTGATCCACATCACATGCTGCAACCGCGCTAATTTTAGAGAAGCGAGCGCGGGTGTTGGGTTTCATTCATAAAAAAAGGTTAAAAAAAAAATTCAGCTCTCACACACTTCCCACCTCTGCCACCACCCCCACTCTCCTCCCTCGCCAACTCAATTTCCTCCACACACCCCTTGCCCACTCCTCTTTCATGAGCCTCCACTCGCGGAAGGCGCGCACGCGCCGACAACATCAATGACTGCAAAACGGCCAAGGGAAGGTCACCACCGCCACCGCCGTACGCCTCGCGTGCTCTCTGTGGCGGCGGGGTTCGGTCCCCGCGGTAACGGCCGGGGCTAATTAGCATGCACCGAAACAAAACAAAAGGCCATTCTGCCCGTGTGTGTGCGCGCGCGCGCGCGTTTGTGTGTGTTTATGGAGAGAAAGTGTGAAGAAAAAAAAAGAGAGTCTACCTTGAACCGTTTCACTCAGCTGCAGCAGTGCGGTCCCTGAGCCAGCGAGAGGGGGCATGCGGGGAAGGATGGAGAGAAGGAGGGGGAGACGCTGGAGAGAAAGTGGGAATAAAGGGGAAACCATGCCACAGAGATGGGGAAAGGAATAAAAAATGTACCAGCTCCTCGTCCTTTTCTTCCCTTTGAAGGAACCGGGATGCCTCTGTTGCTCCTTTCTCCTCCTTTGAGCGACTGTTGAGTCTTCTTTCAGGGTTTCCCCCTTGTCTTTCTCCCCCCTTTTTTCCGTTCCCCCCAGTCAGCGGCGCGCGCTATATTCTTCGGTTGGCATGGTTATTAGCCTTCTCTTCGGCAAGCTCCGTCCTCGCGCTGCTCATCCCCGGCCCCTTATTGGACGCGCGTGTCATTCTCCTGGTCTGACGTCAGAAGTCTCCGCTTGCTACAGTCACCGTCTGCATGGTCGGCGTGTGAATCACGGCGAGAAGGAGAGTGTACTCTCACTCACTCACCTTAGCCAAACAACTTTATTCATCCTCTAAAACGGCGTGCCGGTTAACTTTGATGTAGTTACGAACAAAGAGGGGAAAGTCGTGATTGACTCACAGGAAAGTGCGTGTGAATTTGACTCAAAAACAACGGGGGAACACAATACATCTCAATTATCCCTCCCCCCCCCCCAACACGTGTAAAAACCAGGACATACAGCAGCTAACAGTACTTCTAACCGCTATAGAGGAGGGATGATGCTTACATTATGCAACCTCGGAGCTGCCTGGATATCCCACTGCATCAACTCAGGGGGGCGCACGGATGCGCATGCACTCGTTGCCTTTTCGCGGGCTGGTTCCATACGTGGTGTCACCATGCGTCTGAGCAGCCAGGGGCCTGCCACTCATCACAAGCACGCCTTGCTTCCTCTGTGGCCTTTATGTTCTGCTTTTAATGTTGCTTACATCAGAGTTATGGGAGTGAATCATTGTTATCCTGCTTTTATGTGTTTTGTCCTGCTTAACCCCTTTCTGCCTAAATGTATTTGCAGTTATATAAAAATAAAAAAAATTGTTTTTACTGTTCGACAAATTCCAAATGAAGTAGACAGTATGGCATATGATAGAAATAAAGTCTAGTGTTTATATGAAAAAGCAAAATAAGGTGAATGCCAATCCCATTTGATTCTGATTTCACTTCACTGCTCTGTCATAGCTTTCTCCCATTGACATAAATTCCTGAAGTAGAATTTACGGGCCAATCAGTACAAGTTGTGAACGATGACGTCAATTTCATTTGCTGTTTTACAATTGTAATCTGCCTGTAGTTTTAGCAGTGACAGCGGAGGAAATAAAGTCATTCAGTTGTTGATCACGCCTACAAATATTGACTCAACTTTAAAAGCCGCCTCTACGAACAAGGCTTAGAGCCAGTGGGGGATTGTTAACAATGCAGGCCATTTCCAGCAAGCTTCATAATGTCAAACTGGCGCTGTATGGCCAAACATTAGCAAGTGGGTAAAATTTAAAACTTCATCAGCGTCCCCATCTCCAGGAAGCAATCGTTTCTCGATAGCCGAGAGCCCAGAGCATCTATGCAAAGCGAAGCGTAGAACGAGGGCCTGGATTTACCAGGCTATACATTAGTTACAATTGGCAACTAAGTGGGAGACAGTGCTTCTAATTTGATCTTTGGTATGTGCTGAATTTGCATCAACAGGGTCTAGTGGTGTGTCACCCTGACTGCATAGTGGTTTGAGGCAAATTTCGAACATTATGTAAGAGTTAATTTTTTAATGTACATTTTATTTATTTATTTATTTATTTATTTATTTATTTTTTAGGTGATGTGAAAGACTGATATACTCGGCCTGTGCTCTGGCATACAAGATAGGACTCATGGGAAACATCTGAAGCAACTAAATTAAAAGATAAATGTTTTTAACTTCTGTATCATTGAAACAACACAAGGTTGATATATTTGACGATAAACAGGAGCATTAGTGTATAGTGATGTTTTCATCCATCCACCAAATTTTCAAATAGATGTTCCTTTTCAGCCAGTATTTCCAAATTGCCTGTTTGAAAGTCTCTGGAGAATTTTTATTTTTAAATGTTTACACTTTTATCAGTGTAACTAATTCAAATGAATAACACATAAAATGTTTTTTTTTCCTAGTTTTGTGGAAAAAAATGAAGAATGGTGTAAGTACATACACTTTATGAGACAGAGAACATTTTAGTGACTTTTGCAAATGAAACACAATGGAGGTCTGTCCTGGTCAGGAATTGGTCTAATGTGGCTGCTAAATTTTATCTGCCAAATGGGGTAAACTTTTTTTAATATTAGTAAAACAAACTTAGATTTCAGTGTTGACAGGGGACACCAAACATTTATTTTTGGACCCCGTTTTTTTTTCACTAAGTGAAAA
Organism: Poecilia latipinna; assembly: GCF_001443285.1. Lineage (NCBI taxonomy): Eukaryota > Metazoa > Chordata > Actinopteri > Cyprinodontiformes > Poeciliidae > Poecilia > Poecilia latipinna. The sequence continues at coordinate 91,345 of NW_015113286.1, read as the reverse complement.
TAATTGAATGTAATTTTGGTCAAATAGTGATTGAAATAAGGATATTTTACAGCTAATAAAATCAGCTAAAACAACTGATGCAAGTTAAAAATTTCCGTATGAAAGTAAATTTCATTTTAGACATACTGGTTGTAAACATAACTTCCTATTCCTTCTCTTAACGTTTCTCAAATTTCCTCATTCCAAGTTAAAAACTCAAGTACTGTCCAATACCCCTCGTAAGTTGCCTGTAAGCAACAACGTAGCTTTCTCATGCTTCGGTCAGGCTCTGGCTGTGGCCCAAATACAATTAAACAGAAGTCATCTCTGGGGTGAGAAGAAGGTGTGTGCTTAACATCGTGACCTCTTGTTCGGTTAATATGGTATAAAACCAGGACAATTACAACACACAGCAGAAATGAAAAGATACGGAGCCTCCAGAGGATTGTCATAATGAGCCTGTAGCCATTGCAATAATGACTATAATTTGTTCAGGGAAAGGACCATTCCCAGAAAGACTAATTGTGTTGCTTTGGGAAACCATACCGTATTAGTCATGTGGCCATAATAAAATGGAAAAAATAAATAAATAAAACATAATGTGCACGTCTGTAAATATAAGTTGTTTTTTACAATGTTTGGTGTTGGGCTGAAATACGATTTTGAGTTTTAACTATAATATTGCAGTGTTATGTTGGTCTGAGTTCAATCATCTAGATGTATTTTCCTACCAACTGCAATGAGCAACACCTTTATCTTACTGTGGGCTCCTCAAGTCTCACTTGTTGTGTTTCCATGAGCTGTACAATTAAAAAATCAAATTTGGCTAAGGGAAGCACGGCAGGTTTGGAAATTTTTTTTTTACGTTTTTCGATTAAGAAGTTTGTTTTTGCTGGGATGAGGGTTTTTATTTTGTTTTTTTTTCTCGGCTGCATCGAAACACTTTTTTTCCACATCACAGGGGTCATGTTATCAACAGCCGGATGTTACTACTACTGAAATGCTGAGGAAGACGACACAAAGTAGTAGTAGTCCAATTTTTTTATTCGTTTGTTCGGACGATGTGCAGCTGGCTCCACCAGAGCTCTCACAGTTTATAAAAAGTTTTATCATTTGAATGTGTTGAATACGTAGCTCTTCTGTAAAATCGGCAACTACATTTTACCCAAAACTACGCATACGTAGCCGCTCCCAATTATATGAGATTTGTTGCTCCAATGCCTGAATAAGACGCCGATCACTGATGGCTGATGAGTGCTAGCTGTGGCTCATTTATGAATAGATGTCATGCAACTGTTTACATCCGTCGCCACCGTGTTTCGAATGACTGATCATGTGAACAAGCTTATGATTTTACTATTTCTTATTTAATGGAAACACTGCAATTGGAAAATAGTTTTTTTCGACATTTGCAGAACATACACAAAGATTTGCCCACATTTGTAATGGAAACATGGTTACCAAAGTTTTATCTGCCAAATGGGGTGTAACAAATCTTTTTCAAAAATCAGAATGCATATTTTAATATTAGAAAAAAACAAACTTAGACGTCAGCATTGACCCTCAAGAATATTGCGTTCCGTTCCTCTCAAGAAATAAAAATGTCTATATTTTTTGACATGACTTTAAATGAATCAGGATTTTATCAATGGAAAACAGCAGCATTGCTTCAAAAGTAAGCCTGATCAAAAACATAACCAGCTCTTTGAATGCATCACTTATGTTTTGTGCTACATGGGGAGTACATGAGGTTTACGGCTGTAGACAGAAAAGCCGGCGTTCAGGTGAAGAACAGGCAGGAAACCCCTGAGCTGCTCCAACACAAGCATCAGTATTTATCCTCATGTTTGTCTCTCTATTTTTCTTTTTTTTTATTTCTAGTTCAGCTGTGTGAGTCATCCCATCTCTTTTGGTCTTCTTTTTTTATTATTAAACCTACAATCCATAATGATGAGAAAGGAGCCTTTGGTTTCTTTTAACTCAAACCATTCATGCACACACACAAAGTCTTGCCTTGCCTTTTTTTTTTTTTTTTTTTTGCTTTGTGCATGAATCACCCCACATGATTAGAATACAGATGAAATGGCTGTGTGTGTTTTCATTGACTGCCTCTCTATATCTCACTTCATTCATCTTTCCAGCAAAGCACCCTGGGTAACTGTGTGCCATTACATCACCTTGCTGTTTTGGCATGCTTTTTGCAGCAGATAGCTGGTCAGTCTTACTCTCTGCCTCATCCGTCTTCAACTGACTCTACACACACACAAACACACACACACACGCCTTTTTTACAGCGATGACGGTGCAGACCGGAGTGGAGCCGCTTTACGCAGCGCTGGTGCATTCCAGTGTGGTCTTTGTTTCTGTTCCTCCTCTGAGATGAAAGTCACCAGAGGACGGGCGCTTTACATTGAGGAATCTGAATTGCATAACTCCTTCACATTTAGGGCGGTGGCGCATGGTTGTGCTTACGTCGCATTGAAAGAGTCGTGATGCAGCTGTGCCTGATGTGGGAGCAGAAAAAACAAAAACAAAAAAAAAACATATGACAAGGATATCCAAGTGTATTTTGGCTTGACTGTACTTTAAAACCCCACAAAAATAAGAGGATTGGGCTGAATCCAGGCGCACACACTCGGCTGGGAGAGTGCCAGCAGTGAAAGTGGATGACTAATACAACTCCCACCCTCACCTTTCCACCCCCTCGTTTCAACACCAAGTCAACCTCCCACACTCGCATCATGAAACAGAAACTGGGCTTCCCTCATGTGTCAGGTCAAAATAAAACCACCCCAAGAGCTGCTATTGTGTGGCATGATTTTTACTTCCAAAGTTGTAAAAATCACCAGTATGTAACTGAAACTTTATTGTCATAATATTTGGCACAACTTTATTTTAATGCAAGTTTATTCTCACAATGTTACGACTTTATTCTTTTAATTAAATTTTTCTATTTCCTTTTTTTAATCAGTTTGGCTGTAGTACGCCGTTGTAAAACTGGTGAAGTCATTTCAAGTAAAATCTTACTTATAACTTTTTTCTTTTCTTAAAGCATAATCCTGAAAACCTCTGAAGGAGCAGAAGGTTGCACCCTCCCCTTATATCTAAAACATTTAGAGAGTCCTCTCCTTCCCTGCAGCACCAACATTTAAAACACTTCCACGTTAAAAGGGTTCCATTTGCATGCATCCCTTTTTATTTGTCAGTTTCCCCCTGTTGCGCCGCTGAGCTACTAAAGCGCCGTGTTTCGGGGTGAATCATCGCTGCCATTGTAGTCGCTTTCCAACGTCAGGGAATGAGCATGCATTATTCAGCTCACTGCTGCAGGATTAAGAGGAGGACGCCGAATTTTCGGGCCCAACAAATCCCTGCAGCACTGTCGGGATGTGTGATCCGCTAGTTAGCGGCAGCTCCGGGGAGCCATAACTCCGCTTTGATTAAAGGTCTCCCTGAAAGGTCAAGAGGGAGAGGAGGCTGAAAGAGTGCAGGAGAGCAAATTGATGGACCACAGAGAACCTTTGGTTGATGTAAATTCCCCTCTTCGCTGTCAAAGCGAAGCTTGAAATGAGTCGGCACACCGCTGTGATAATAATGGGTTAGCCTGCCGGTGCTATTAAAAACTTCTCCCTTTGAAAGTTTAGCATTTACTTAGATGTCTGTCGGCTTTATTCAGCACAAACAGCCGGGGTAAAGTGTTTGCTAAGTGGCTTTAAGCCAACAAGCTCTGTGTGCCACAGACTTCTACCCACTGAGCAAATCTAATTTTAACTTTCAGACTAAAGGTAGGCCTCACCTGGACACAAGTCAGCTTTAAGGATATGTAACTCTGATTTGAAGTTGTGAAAAAAAATTGGGCACCTCATAAATTTTAAAATTGTTAGGACACACTTCTAGCTACCTGCTCCTTCTGACACACATAAAGATAGCTACAAAGACAGACTTCTATCATTTGAAGAACATTTCCAGGATTAAAGGACTAATGTCCCACTAAGATCTAGAGAGAAACTTATGCCGCTGATTCAGAATGCTGCTGCTTGTGTTCTCACTAAAACCAGGAAGACAACACTCCATTTCTAAAGCCCCTCCACCAATATAACCCAGTGTGTTATAATGGTCTGATCAGCTAGTATATATGTTAGGTCAGTTTGGTTTTGTTTGTGCAGTCAGTTTACATTTTTTGTGTGAGTTCAGTCTTATTTCTCTGATCTCTTAGCGTTTGGTTGTTGTTGTTGTTTTGGCAAATCAAATTTTTGGGTAAAATTAAAAATCTGTCACTCTTCCTGTTTTAATCTTGGTCCATCCCATAGAGGCTCTCTGGATGAAGGAGCCACTAGCTTTTGTCCCAGCTGCAATGAATAAGTCCATCAGTGAGTGTATTTCACTTTCTCTTTCTCTGTCTGTCCCAAAATGCCTCCAGCTGATTGTCCCAAATCTTCACATCAGTCGAAACAAAAGCATGAACGGACTAAGTCATGGCACATTCGATCCCTGTGATCCAGGAAATGTGAGTGAGCTCCTGGCAGTGTGACACGTGCAAAACAGAATTTGTTAAAGTGCACAGCTCTGTGTAAGTGTAGAACATGAAAGCAATGCAATCCAAAGAGTAACTAAAAAAGGTTCATCTAACAAATGATGTATTGATTTACACATGCACACAAGGCCGTTTCTGAACAGCACATTTCGACTGATACCTGATCTCATCTGGTCTGTTGATGAGAGCGCAAGGTTGCAACGTGGAAAGAAGCAGAAGTTGGTGATCATTGGTGAAGTGGTACAGACATTTTTTATGTTTTTATTAAATTATCGGAAAGTAGACCATGAGAGGAGCTCTGAGTACATTTTTTGTGTTGAAGAAGATGACCTATAAAAAAACGATTTCTATTTCCATTTTCTAGCTCCTGGAACTCGGATCTAGAAGTGACGCCAACTTGACTTTCTCCTTTAGGGTTTTCTGCTACAGAACAGACCGTATGGTTCAGTCAATCAGAAACCAGAGTTGATCAAGTTGATAGTCTGAGCAAACCAGTCGCAAGGACGCGCATCAGTCAGAGCCCCACTTTGGCCCACAGAAACAGTTGCAGCATTCAGCTTCTATGCATCACAAATCTGGAACAAACATCCAATAACATCTGAAACACTGAGTTCCTATAAATCTGTTTAGAGTTGCCTTTGATTCCTAGTTGCTTAAACATTGATCGATATATTCAATGTGGATTTGCTTGACGACTTTAATTATGGCATTGGACAAAATGCAACATTTGTTTGGTTCATAAGTGGTGACTGTATGATGCTTTTATGGTGTAAAACTTGACTTGACTGGACCATAATCCCTAAAGCCCATCTGACTCAAAGAAGATGTCCACCTCTTTCCAGACACTTCCGCACAGAAGGAAACTTGCTAGTACCCATTCAAATTGTGGGATATAAAGAAATTTGTCACAAGAAATGTAAGTTATCTGTACACTCAACAATGAAATGTCAACCCCGGACAGCGTGTCCGGCTCCCAGAATACGCGCAGTATGTCCAAGCCTTAAATTATGTTTGACACCTTGCCACAAAGAGCTAAGGCAGTTCTGAAGACAACCCAGATCAAGTTTAAGAAATGAAAGAAGCTCTCTTGCCACCTGAATTTATCAAAAGCTTTGCAATTAGTTTAATCAATCACATTTATTGACTACCCATCTTCAAAAAGAAGCCTTTGCCCCAGAAGACCAATCAGCACCAGAGGAGTATCTTCTGTCAATCCATATACCTTCAGATAGACATGAGAAAATGTAGAAAGAGCCTGGTAGAACTCTCCACGTGTTCATAGGCTACACAGATACACACTGTTGTGTCCTTCTTATCCGTAAATGCTACTGTTCCAATTGGTTCCTGTTGAAACAAGAGGCTGATGTGAGTGTGTTTGTGGCCCCTGTAGTGATCGATGTGTCTGAAGGAGGCTTCCCGTGGAGCGCTGCGGCGCCGTTTTGTCACCAGCTGAGAAACCTTGCAGCATGTGAGAGGAAGAGAAAGCGTCAAGCATTAATAAAGAGAAAGAAGGAAGACAATTGCAGGGGTTGACGGAGTCAGCACAGCTGGACGTAGAGTGAAAATGAGGAAGGCACAGCAGAAAGAGAGACATAATTAGGTTAGAGGACATGAACCAGGGACAGAGGACTATCAGAGCAGTCGAGACAATTCTATCATTTACAGAAAGCATTCTTCTCCCTTCTGTTTT